>NC_057402.1:27205341-27505341 GCF_019320065.1 Cervus canadensis | reverse complement strand
GCCAGGCAGTGGATGGTGGGAGCCAAGATGGCGGCCGCCGCAGCAGCAGCCAGTATCCGAGAGAGACAAACAGGTACCAACTTACTCCTTTCTCTGCGGTTTTGTGCTTGCCATGAGGACATCTTCCTCAGTTTATCGCCCTCACTCGGTCGCGTTGCGTGCAGCTCGAAAACGGACCTCAGAGTTTAATCCAGTTCTCAGCATCGAAAGCCCCTCCCCTTTTGAGTTTTTAGGGAAGAGATTCCATTAGCTTGAGAAGTCGGCCCTCTGATGTGGTACTGGAGAAGGGGCTTTAGAGGTGAGCGGGTTGCTACGGTCCTGCTCTTGTGTCTTTCCTACTGGGTCTCAGAAAGCCGTGGCGACAAGATCTGGCCCCTGGCATTTCCCGCCCTCTGTTGCCATCTATGAGGTCTTCGCGTTTGTTTCTGTGCGTGGTTCGGTTCTCTCTCATTTTAATGTTGAGAGTTTCATCTTTCCGTCCTACCACTACAGTTACAAAATTTAAATATTCTTTTCAGAGCAGATTCCAGTGTGCCATTTCTCTCCTGTGAACTAATCTGAAGAGAGATGCCTAGATAATGATTTCCACCCTTAGCATGCTGGGATGGGATGTAAGAATGGCAAAACCAATGAATACCTTTCCTATTACTTGGTAGACCAGTGTTTTTAAACAATGCGTTATTAGTTTCATGTTTAGTAGAACATGCTTCTATACTTTCCATTTACACCGTGAAAGTATGAGTAAAAAAAAACATACTGCTTCTGCACTTTTTTCCCACCTTAGATAATGTTAGTTTTGTCATATTTTTTGAAACTTTGTTGACAACTTGGTTTACACCTGTTAGATAAAACTAATAGTTTATACCTGTTCGCTAATTGTCTTGATAGTTGTCAAACCATTAATTCTGAGGAGCTAACAGAAATAAGCCATCAAGAATTTTCAAGTTGAAAGTTGTGTCTCTTGTAGTTAAGTTCTTCTGCATATAAATCTGAGTAGGAATATAAATGGTTACAATTAATATGGCCTACAGAAAGGATTTTGGCTATACTTGATTCCTTCCTTTGAAATTCAAAGAAACAATTAGTAATAGATTTCTATCTGCTACTGACACATTGCATAATGAGTTCTTATATTCCTGTTCACCTTCATTTTTTTCCCCACATTACCAGGAGTGATCATGTCACATACTTGCTCAAAATCCTCTTGCAGCCTGGGGCTTCCCAGGTGGCTCAGAGGTGTAGAATCCACATGCCCAGTTCAGTCCCTGGGTGGGCTAGATCCCCTGCAGAAGGAAATAGCAACCCACTCCAGTATTCTTGCCTGGGAAACCCCATGGACAGAGGAGCCTGGTGGGCTACAGTCCATGGGGTCGCAAGAGTCAGACATGACTTGGTGATTAAACAGCAGCAACAGCTCTAGCAGCTTCTCATTTCAGTCATGGTAAAAGCCACAGGTGGTCTGCAAAGCCCGATATGATCTGCTTTCCGCTCAATTTTCTGACTCACTTGCTACTCTCTCCTTTCCTTGAACACACCAGAAGCACTTAAGAGCCTTTCCTTTTTCTGAAATACTACCTTCAGAGAGATCTACATGGCTCACTTCCTCACCTTTGGGATTTTCCTCAGATTGTTGCTTCTCAGGAGGCCTCTCCTGAGTAACCTACACCACAACCATCTCTTCTACCTGTCGTCTCTGTTTTTCTCCATAGCATTTATCGTAATCCCACATACCACATGTTTTACTTGCTATCTTTCGCCCCCCAACTAGAATGAAAGCTGCTTAATGAGAAGTAATTTTGACTGAATGTTTTGTTTAGTGCCAATAGCTGGAGCAATGTCTGGCAGATGGTATAAACACTCACTAAACATTTGTTGAGTGAATAGTAAGTGTAGTTGAATGTATAGTGAATGAAGAATGCATTCCAGGTAAGGATGAAACTGTATTAGTGAAGTCTAGGACTGCAGATAGTATGTTTGGTCTTTTCAGTTAAAAGCAATGAATTTAAGCCTTTAGAGAATTACTCTAGTGAAAGTAAAATTGTTATTGTTTAGTTGCTAAGGTGTGTCTGACTCTTCTGTGACACCCCCACGTACTGTAGCCCACCAGGCTCCTCTGTCCATGGGATTTCCCAGTCAAGAATACTGGATTGGGTTGCCATTTCCTCCTCCAGGGAATCTTCCCAACTCAGGGATCAAACCCACATTTCCTGCATTGGCAGGCAGATTCTTTGCCACCAGAGAAGCCCAAAATACATCCTTATATATTCTTGAGCATAGACCATTTACTTTATTAACAACTCCATGGTGTCAGAATCCCTGTTAACAAGTTAGCCAAGGCTTACAATTGGGGAAATTCACCAAGATGGAGGTGAGAAGTCAAATGTGGGAATATCTGCTGACATGGGCTGCTTTCCATTAGTGAAGGCCTTCTGGAGAATACCATGCACCTGAAACTCATATGTAACCCAGGCTGTGAATCTTCCTAGTGGTCCTCTGTTAAGAAAGTGAAATATTATAACACCTGTGACCTTCTGCAATAGGTCCAAATTATTGGCAGTGTGTGTTATTGTCTGCATATTAGGTACAAGCATTTTACCAAAAAACCATCTCTATATCTCTGTACATATAAATATATTTATCACTGAAGTGCAATCTCCTCTGTTATTTTACCTGCCTCCAGAAATAAGCATTTAGAAGTTTTTCTAGTGAGTGAAGATGGTGTAAATTGATACCCAGGTGATTTGAGTATTATAAACTCCTCTGGTAGGTGTTTAGGTTGTAGATTATTCTGTATTAATAAAACCTGATTCAAATGCTTTTTAAAAATCAACCAGGTAGATTTTAGGGTTCCCAGTCATTTAATAAGCTACCCTCCCTTGAATATTGGCAATCTCAGTTTCATCTGAAAGTATTGTTGTTGTTGTTCAGTTGCTAAGTCATATCCCACTCTTTGCAACCCCATGGACTGCAGCACACCAGACTTCCCTGGCCTTCACTATTCCCTGGAGTTTGCTCAAGCTCATGTCCATTGAGTCGGTGGTGCTGTCCAACCACCTCAGTCTTTCCCAGCATCAGGGTCTTTTCCAGTGAGTCGGTTCTTCACCTCAGGTGGCCAAAGTATTGGAGCTTCAGCTTCAGCATCAGTCCTTCCAGTGAATATTCAGGGTGGATTTCCTTCAGGATGAACTGGTTTCATTTCCTTGCTGTCCAAGGGACTCTGAAGTCTTCTCCAGGACCACAATTTGAAAACATCAGTTATTCATCACTCAGCCTTCTTCATGGTACAGCTCTCATATCTGTACATGACTAGTGGAAAAACCGTAGCTTTGACTAGATGAATCTTTGTCAGCAAAGGGATATCTCTGCTTTTTAATACACTATCTAGATTTGTCATATCTTTCCTTCCAAGGAGCAAGCGTCTTTGAATTTCATGGCTGCAGTCACCATCCTTAATGATTTTGGAGCCCAAAAAAAGAAAATCTGTCACTGCTTCCACATTTTCCCCTTCTATTTGCCATGAAGTGATGGGACTGGATACCATGATCTTAGTTTTTTGAATGTTGAGTTTTAAGCCAGCTTTTCTACTCTCTTCCGTCACCATCATCAAGAGGCTCTTTAGTTCCTCTTCGCTTTCTACCATTAGTGTGGTGTCATCTGCTTATCTGAGGTTATTGATATTTCCCCTGGCAACCTTGATTCCAGCTTGAGCTTCATCTAGCCCAACATCTCACGTGATGCACTCTGCATATAAGTTAAATAAGCAGGGTGACAATATAGAGCCCTGACGTAGTCCCTTCCCAGTTGGAACCAGTCCCTTTTTAGCTGTTGCTTTTTGACCTGCGTACAGGTTTCTCAGGACACAGGTAAGGTGGTCTGGCCTTCCCATCTCTTTAAGAATTTTCTACAGTTTGTTGTGATCCACACAGTCAAAGGCTTTAGTATAGTCCATGAAGCAGAAGTAAATGTTTTTCTGGAATTCTCCTGCTTTTTCTGTGATCCAGTGGATGTTGGCAATTTGATCTCTGGTTCCTCTGCCTTTTCTAAATCCAGCTTGTACATCTGGAAGTTCTCAGTTCACATGCTGTTGAAACCTAGCTTGAAGGATTTTGAGCATGACCTTGCTAGCGTGTGAAATGAGTGCAATTGTGCAGTAGTTTGAACATTCTTTGACATTGGCCTTCTTTGGGATTAGAACAAAAACTGACCTTTTCCAGTCCTGTGGCCACTGCTGAGTTTTCCAAATTTGCTGACACTTTGCAGCACTTTGATATCATCTTTTAGGATTTGAAATAGCTCAGTTGGAATTCCATCACCTCCTCTAGCTTTGTTCATAGTAATGCTTCCTAAGGCCCACTTGACTTCACATTTCAGGATGTCTGGCTCTCAGTGAGTGACCACACCATCGTGGCTGTCTGGGTCATGAAGATCTTTTTTGTATAGTTCTTCTGTGTGTTCTTGCCATCTCTTCTGCTTCTTTAGGCCCTTAAAGTTTCTGTCCTTTATTGTGCCCATCTTTACATGAAATGTTCCCTGATATCTTCAGTTTTCTTGAAGAGATCTTAAGATTTTCCCATTTTGTTGTTTTCCTCTGCTTCTTTGCACCATTCATTTAAGAAGGCCTTGTTCAGTTCAGTCACTCAGTTGTGTCTGACTCTTTGCGACCCCATGAATCGCAGCATGCCAGGCCTCCGTGTCTATCACAGACTCCCGGAGTTTACTCAAACACATGTCCATCGAGTTGGTGATGCCATCCAGCCATCTCATCCTCTGTCATCCCCTTCTCCTCCTGCCCCCAATCCCTCCCAGCATCAGGGTCTTTTCCAATGAGTCAACTCTTTGCCAAAGTATTGGAGTTTCAGCTTGAGCATCAGTCCTTCCAATGAACACCCAGGACTGATCTGCTTTAGGATGGACTGGTTGGATCTCCTTGTAGTCCAAGGAACTCTCAAGAGTCTTCTCCAACACCACAGTTCAAAAACATCAATTCTTCGGTGCTCAGCTTTCTTCACAGCCCAACTGTCACATCCATACATGACCACTGGAAAAACCGTAGCCTTGACTAGATGGACCTTTGTTGGCAAAGTAATAGATGAAGTACAAGCTGGAATCAAGATTGCTGGGAGAAATATCAATAACCTCAGATATGCAGATGACACCACCCTTATGGCAGAAAATGAAGAGGAACTAAAAAGCCTCTTGATGAAAGTGAAAGAGGAGAGTGAAAAAATTGGCTTAAAGCTCAGCATTCAGAAAACTAAGATCATGGCATCTGTCCCATCACTTCATGGGAAATAGATGGGGAAATAGTAGAAACAGTGTCAGACTTTATTTTCTTTGGCTCCAAAATCACTGCAGATGGTGACTGCAGCCATGAAATTAAAAGATGCTTACTCCTTGGAAGGAAAATTATGACCAACCTAGATAGCATATTAAAAAGCAGAGACATTACTTTGCCAACAAGGCGGCCTTGTTACCTCCTTACTATTCTCTGGAATTCTGCATTCAGCTGAGTGCATCTTTTTCTTTCTCCCCTGCCTTTTGTTTCTCTTCTTTCTAAACTATTTCTAAGGCCTCCACAGACAACCACTTTGGCTTCTTCCATTTCACTTCCTTGGGGATGGTTTTGGTCATTGTTTCCTGTACAGTGTTACAAACTTTATTCCATAGTTCTTCAGGCACTCTATCTGATCAGATCCTTTAGATCTATTTGTCATCTCACTCTGTAATCATAAGGGATTTGATTTAGATCATAGCTGAATGGCCTACTGGTATTCCTTACTTTCTTCAGTTTAAGCCTGAATTTTGCATTAGGCTGCTCATAATCTGAGCTACAGACAGCTCCAGGTCTTGTTTTCGCTTACAGTATAGAGCTTCTCCTCTTTGGCTGCAAAGAATATAATTCAGTCTGAGTTTGGCATTGACATCTCGTGATGTCCGTATGTAGAGGCGTCTCTTGGGTTGTTGGAAGAGAGTGTTTTCTGTGACCTGTTCTCTTGACAAAACTTTTTGCCTTTGTCCTGCTTCATTTTGTACTCCAAGGCCAAACTTGCCTGTTATTCCAGATATCTCTTGACTTCCTACTTTTGCATTCCAATCCCTGTGATGAAAAGGGCATCTCTTTTTGATGTTATTTTTAGAAAATCTTGTAGGTCTTCATAGAATCATTCTACTTCAGCTTCTTTGACCTTAGTGGTTAGAGCATAAACTTGGATTACTGTGATGTTGAATGGTTTGCCTTGGAAACGAACTGAGATCACTCTTGTCGTTTTTTAGATTGCACCCAAGTACTGCAATTCGAACTCTTTCATTGAGGGCTACTTAATGTCTTCTTAGGGATTCATGGCTACAGTAGTAAATAAAATGGTCATCTGAATTAAATTTGCCCATTCCCATCCATTTTAGTTCACTGATTCCTAAGATGTCAGAGTTTATTGTTGTCATCTCCTGCTTGACCACATCCAATTTACCTTGATTCATGTACCTAATATTCCAGATCCTATGCAATATTGTTCTTTACAGCATCAGACTTTACTTTCACCACCAGACACATCCACCGCTGAGTGTCATTTCTGCTTTGGCCCAGCCTCTTCACTCTTTTGGAGCTATTTCTCAGCTCTTCCCCAGTAGCATATTGGACACCTACCAACCTTGGGGACTCATCTTCTGGCATCTTTTTGCCTTTTCATACTGTTCATGGGGTTTTCACGGCAAGAATACTGGAGTGGTTTGCCATTCTCTCCTCTGGTGGACCATAATTTGGCAGAACTCTCCACATTAACTCGTCTCTCTTGGGTAGCCATGCATGGCATGGCTCATAGCTTCATTGAATTATGCAAGCCCCTTCGCCACAACAAGGCTGTGATCCATGAAGGGGACATAAAAGTATAGCAAGATTTTAGTTTTTCTTAGAAAACATTTCTGCTGCTGCTGCTAAGTCACATCAATCGTGTCCGACTCTGTGCAACCCCATAGATGGCAGCCCAACAGGCTCCTCTGTCCCTGGGATTCTCCAGGCAAGAATACTGGAGTGGGTTTCCATTTCTTTCTCTAGTGCATGAAAGTGAAAAATGAAAGTGAAATTGCTCAGTGGTGTCCAACTCTTCGTGACCCCATGGACTGTAGCCTACCAGGCTCCTCTGTCCATGGGATTTTCCAGGCAAGAGTACTGAGTCTGCTATCAATCATGAACAGAAGAGCGATAAAAAACACAAAATGCTATAACCTGAAGAGCGTAACTTCTGTGATTATAGAATTGTATATTTTTTAATCAGGGTTTATCAGTTACCTACCACATCAATAGGAAAGTCTCACTAGTGGATCTGACAGGATAAATTTGCCATAAAATGCACTCCAGGACAGCTTAAAAATAGAACTACTGTATGAAGGTTTTGAACCAACAATATAGATGATTTTTATTTCTATCAATACTGATCTTTTTAAAAGTAATGTATATATGTATTTTTGACTGTGATGGGCCCTCATTGCTGCATGGACTTTTCTCTAGTTGCAGAGATTAAGGGTTGCTCTTCATTGCAGTGTGTGGGCTTCTCATTGTGGTGGCTTTTCTTGTTACAGAGCACAGACTCCTAGGATGCACGAGCTTTAATACTTGGAGTACATGAACTCAATAGTTAGCAGTTCCCGAGGTCTCAAAGCACAGGCCCAGTAGTTACAATGCATGAGCTTAGTTGCTCCGTGGTATATGGCATCTTCCTGGACCAAGGTTTGGACCCATGTCTCCTGCATTGGCAGGCAGATTCTTTACTGCTGAGCTACTAGGGAAGCCCATCAATACTGATCTTAATCTATTTGTTTAGCCACACAATAAACAGACAACAGCACCAGTTTATCTATTGAGGCCACTGCAAGTTCATGATTGACAGGATTTTTTTTTTTGCATCTACATAAAATATAGCGTGGTATCATCAGGAGACATGGAAAAGGCTTCTTCCTGAACATTTTTCACGTTTTCATGTGGAAACAGATACTTACCGCATGTTAGAAAATCTTCTAGACACCTGCCTTTTAGCTGTTGATGAAACTGTCTTACAAAGTCATTTGATTAATCAGTTTTTCCAGAGTGATTTGTGCATTTTGTTTTGAGGTAATAAGTAATAAATGTGGGAGGAAAGTGAAATCACAGACATTGGTAATATTTAATAAAACTGTTTTCATTTCCAGTGGCTTTGAAGCGTATGTTGAATTTTAATGTGCCTCATGTTAAAAATAGCACTGGAGAACCAGTATGGAAGGTAAGAGACTTTTATTTTAATGGAGATTCTTTCTCTCAGCCCTTATTGGTGGTGATGGAGGGGATTTCTTGTTAATACAAACAGTAACACATTTTAGTTGTAATGCATGAATATTTTGCTTTTATTTAACATGGCTTCTTAATGTGAATCTTTTTTTTTTAATTGAAGCATAGTTGATTTGCAATATTGTGTTAATCTCAGGGGTACAGGAAAGTGATTCTGTTATATACAGAGATTTCTTTCAAATTATTTTCCATTATAGGTTATTACAAGATATTGAATGTAGTTCCCTGTGTTATATGGTAAATGCTTGTTGTGTATCTGTTTTATGTATATATATCTGTTAATTCCCTCTTTTTCTTCAAAGAGATTATAATGCAGTTGATTTGGTTTAAAATTTATTAGATTATAGCCACTTTATACATCTCTCTTTCTACGAATTAAAAGCAAATCAACTTGGTTACAGTTTGGAGTGTTTTGAAAACTTGAGTCCCCGTAAGTCCTTTGGGTTAACACTAATAAAGGTGATTAAAATCATCTATATTGAATTTACAGTTTAAGCTTTAGCAGGTTCCCTCATTTTCCTCTTCCTTCCTGTTTATTTGCAGTCATCTTCCTATTTCCCTTTGCAATACTTATTATTTCTAGTGCCTATATTGAGCGTATGAATTAAATAACTTGAAAATTTATGGGGTTCAGATTTGTGTCAAAATTCTTTCCCTACCCATCACTTCTGTTATCACAAGATTAATAATATGGTGTATTGAGGTGTAAAGAAGAATTTGAATTCTGCAACATCCAACCTTTTGTAACTAGAGCAGGAAGATTTTTATAAATAGTCTTTGAATTTGCTAAGCATTAGTTTTGAGAGTAACTACTTTTTGAAGGTGAGAGTCGCTTAGTTGTGTCCGACTCTTTGTGACCCCATGGACAATACAGTCCATGGAATTCTCCAGACCAGAATACTGGAATGGATAGCCTTTCTCTTCTCCAGGGGATCTTCCCAACCCAGGGATCGAACCCAGGTCTCCCGCATTGCATGCAGATTCTTTACCAGCTGAGCCACAAGGGAAGACTGATTTTTACTTCTCTCTTTTTAGAAAGGATATATGTGAACTGGATAGGGGAGTGTATCTGAGTTTACTGTATGTTCAAAGTCCTTTATTATAGCTTAAGATATAATAAGCTATATCTTATATAGTCTCTAGTATGTTATAGTTTCCAGTATGTTTTTTAACCTAGAAAAAAGTATTTTATAAGAAGAATTTACATAATAATTTTTACCTTAACCAGAGTAATAGCACTTCTAAAAAGTGAATTACTAGGTAAGTGGACATTGGTAAATAATTGTGAAAAATATTAAATTGAGGTAAGTATAACAATTCAGTATATTAAAATAAAATGTACTCAGACTTCCCTGGCAGTCCAGTGGTTAAGACTATGTGCTCCCACTGCAGTGGTCTCGGATTCAATCACTGGTTGGGGAACTGACAGCCCAGTGTGGCAAAAGTAAAATGTACTTCAACAGTATCTTAATATTGGGTTCTCTGTTGACTGTTCATTGATAATTATGTTTTAAAAACACGTGACTCTCTTGTTTTTAACTAGGTGCTCATTTATGACAGATTTGGCCAAGATATCATCTCCCCTTTGCTATCTGTGAAGGAGCTGAGAGACATGGGAATAACTCTGCATCTGTGAGTGTTAACATATTTCTAGAAATGGCATTTGTTTTCAGATACATTGTTAAAAAATATTAGCCACCCAGAAATCAAATTCCTAGGGGTGTTTATTAAGAAAATAATGTTAGGTTATAGTACTTGTATATAGAAAACAACATTCTTTCCTCTTCTCTTAAACCTTTTATTTCCAAAGGAAAAAATAATCCTCAGTCTGAGAATTTAAATTTTCTCTTTTGTGTCTTTTCCTACAGATTGGTTTGCTCTCTTATGTAAAGGAAAGGAACTGGTTGTCTGAAGGTCTCTTTCAGCTTTGAAATTTTTTTATTCCTTTAATTGACATACTCTTTTTATAAGGACATTTCAATAATTGTGATTATTAATAGTAGGAGGAATATCAGCCTTGCTTGATGCTTGTATTTTCTCTCTCTAAATGGATCCCGTATTTATGTCATATATAGGACTTATTTTTAATGTTTGTGATTGTAGTTATACCTGTTCCTACTCTTGATCTGTGTTGTCACATTATTTTAGGTAGAAAGAAATAGAAAACATATTTTTAATTTCAAAGAATCACCCCCAATTCCTAATTGGATTTACTTTCCTCCCTTTTAAAGATGAGCAGTGATTCAGTTGTAAATATTTTATGATGTCTGATGACAGGTAGAGCTTTCTGTTTATTATTCTTTGTAGTTACACTAATACTTAGGCTTACTATGTTATTTGGCTGTCAAAGTGGTCATATATGAAAGTAAAATAAGTACAGTTATCAAGTAAAACTATAGTTCAGTGAGGGATTAAAAAAAACCACTTTTTTAAAAGAGGAATATCTAAATTGGTATATCTTTAATATGAAAAATTTAAGTAACTAGGAAATAATGACAGTCAATCTCCAAAGGGACTTTTTATGTTGTCTTCTTAACCACTGAATTTATTTGATTATATTCCTTATGATATGACTGGTAAAGCAAATAAATTGCGTTACTTTGCATACTTAACCTAATGGAACATTTAGAGAGGACTATATTCTTGAATAACTATTAATACTTTTATGTACTGAAGGAGTCCAGTTTTTTGGCATTCTAACCTATTTGCATTTTGTTTTTTTAGGACATTATCAGTTTTCATTCTGTGATATTCTAATATGTTGAATTATAACATGCTCTTATTGGGAATGTGATTTAGATTTCCAATGAGTAACATATCAGAATCTGGTTAAATTCTTAAATTCTTCAGTTTTATATTAAATATTTGTTGTAAATTAATAAACTATTACATTGATTCTAAAAAATATTTTTTAATATTTATGAAATTAGAGTCTATCTTATTAATGCCATGACATAGTTTAATGAAGTCTATCTTATTAATGCCATGACATAGTTTAATGGGCACAATTTTTCTGTCTGTTTAAATAATACATTTTAAAATTGATAGCACCTTAGGTTTGATGAAATATAATATTTGACAGATTTTTCCTTTCATTTTTATGTCAGACTTAAAATACACATCTATTGTTGGTGGATTGTAATGCTCATAACCTGAACTGAAGTTAAGCTTTATGCCATCCTTGAAAATGATGGTGTGTTTTGAGCATTGGTTATTTTTGCTGCCTTATTGTTTAAGGCAGCAAATGAATTTTTATTTTATTTTATTTTACAAATGAAAAGACTAAAGTTTGTAGAGTTTGAGTGATTGTCCCATAATTGTATAGGTAATTAATTGCTGAGTTGTGAACAGATTGCTTGACCACTTATGCTGGGCTGTTTGTCTACTGAACCATAGTGGCTCAGAAACAGTGACTAAGAAAAGCGAAGCCTCAATACTCTTAAAGAGTAACAAGAAATTCTGCCAGTTGAGAGTTGTGTGTTCTTGCTGCATACATGTTGCTATTGACATGAGAACATGAAAAGATTATTAATATATAGCTACTCTGGTAAATTGCTGTGCACCCTGTGTCTGACTGTTCTTCCTTTTTTTTGCTGGAGAATATTTCATCAGTTACTGTAAATAATCTGCAAGTTGGTTTAAGCTGATTTGTAGAAAATAGTAATTACAGGTTTCCAGATCATGAAAAGGTGGTTGTAGCCTTTTAGATAGTTAGACAGTCAGTGTAAGGCGACAGCAACCAATGGCTGCCAGCACATTATAATCCTTTTGATGTTAGCAGCAGCCAGACATACGGAAGGAAGTTACTGGAGGTGGACTTACTGGCAGCATGGGCCTCTTTGACTCTCTTCTTCATAGAAGGATGACTGAAATACTTGTATATATAAAAGGATATATGTAGAAGATTGTATATGGGATATTGCTTACAGAAGGATGACTGGAATATTGTAGAAATAGAATATTTCTCTTTTTTCCTGATATAAACATGGTAAAATCTTACAGTGGTAAAGACATTTTGTCATTCATTTGCTGTTGGGATATTTGAATGATTATACTCCCTGAATTGTAAAAGAAAAAGCTATCAGGTTGTACAGTCTATGAGATGCTTAGCTGATCTCTTACGCATTCTCATGAAGCAATAAATAGAATGGTATATGTTGTCTTAAAGATTTAAGGAAGCATTCATATACCTTTCATTTAAAATATATATTTGATTTTATTTATAGCTAAATGTTTCATCGCTTCTAAAGATTCTAAAGATGGTTCCAGCTTTCTGTTTTCTCTCTCTTAGAGAATAGCAGTTTCTTCCCACTTACCTCTTCCCACCATATTTCTAAGAAAAATGGAAATAAAAATGATTTTGAATGTTCATTAGTTCTCATTCAGAGAGAATATTGGTAGAAGAAACTCTGACCGTAAGAGGCATTAGAAGTAAAGTGATTGGAGTAGAAGAAATTAAAACTGAGATTAGGATCTTACTAATAAATAATATTAACATTGATACAAGAAGAAAGCTGGGTTAAATGATAAATTGCAGTAAGAGCTTTTAGAGTACGGGTCACTGTGCTTGAACTGGTAAACTTCTAGTTTGAGAAGTACTGTTTTTAACTATCTTTTTAGAAAAGTGATTAAGAAAAAAGTAAATTTTATATTCTTTACATCTCATAGGCTTTTGCACTCTGATCGAGATCCTATTCCAGATGTTCCCGCAGTGTACTTTGTAATGCCAACTGAAGAAAATATTGACAGAATGTGTCAGGTAACATGAGTTCTTATTTTCTCGATTCTTGAAGGTGGAAACTTTTTTTTTTTTTTTAATTTTTAAGATGTCCATTGTGAAAAATCAGAAATTTCCTTACCTAATTTCCCACTTTGATTTTTGAGACTATCTTTGAATGTTCTGTAGACTGAAAGATTTAAAACTTTTTGACTGATCAAGCATTATATTTATTGAGAAAAACTCTTGCCTTAAGAAGCAGAATACCTAACTCTATTAGCTTTAATATAAGAATAGAAATATAATTCTGAGAATAGGAGGTCCATGTTGGTACAGCAGCTCTGTGAGACAAAGATTCAGGCCTCTGGTATCTTTTTGACCTATCGTCTTTAGTTTGTCATTTTCCATTGTCTTGGTTGTTGCTTCACATATACAAGGTGGTGGCTGCAATTTTAGATATCACGTCTATGTGATATAGGCAAGAAGACGGGAGAAATGGACTATGATAGCCCTGACTATTGATTTTGATCAAGAAAACTGAGCTTTCCCAGAAACTCCCAGAAGACTTTGGCTTATGTCTCATTGCATAGAATTAACATCAGGGGAGGTCACAAAAGTTAAGCTTTAGATGAGTGTTTTGCCACCCCAAATAAAATCTGTTTTCTTTTAGCAAGGAAGAAGGGGAAATAGATACTGGATAGGTACCTAATAGTGTCTGCAATAAGTCACAAGCTCTTTACTTGTTGACTGTTGAATCAAATTTCTGTTTGTTTGTGAAGATCACATATTTTGTGTCATATATAGCTAATAATGCCCAGCTTTCTTTTACCCTGCATAAATCCCAGTTATGCCAATTTTTGAAGAAGTACAGTTTATCAATCCTTTCCTCTTTCCTTGTTTTAAAACAGCTTTATTGAAATACAATTCACATACCATACAATTAACCCTGTTTGTTTGTTTTTTAAAAACCAGCAAGACAGATTTTATTTGAGCGTCTGGCATTAGTGCAGAACTGAGCTCAACTCCAAATACAGCAGAGACAATCAGGGGTTGATAGCCGATGGGCAGAGTGAGGGGCTCTATGGATGGGACATTACTAAGAGGAATAATCTGTTATTGAACATTTTCATCACCTTATCTATTACATCCCCGACCCCTGAACCCCCAACCCTAAGGTACTGTTTGTTTCTGTGCATTTGTCCATTCTGCATATTATGAATAGAATCATGTACATTATTTGTTGTATCTCACTTCCTCTTAGTGTAATGTTTTCAAGATTCATCCATACTGTAGTTGTATCAGTACTTTTTTCCTTTTTATTGCTGAATAATACTCAGTTGTTTGGATATACCAGATTTTAACCATTTATCATCTGGGTTGCTTCCACCTTGTGGCTGTTATAAGTAATGCTTCTGTAAACATTTGTGTACAAGTTTCTGTGTAGACATATGTTTTTATTTCTCCTGTGTCCATGAACACCTAGGAATGAAACTGCTGCATCAAGTGATAACACCACAGTTAACCTTTTGAGGAATTGCCAGACTGTTTTCCAAAGTGGTTGCATCACTTTTTATTCCATCCAGCAGTGTTTGAGGGTTCCAGTTTCTCCAGACCCTTGCCAGCAATTTTTATTATTTGACATTTGATTGTAGCCATTCTAGTGAGTGCAAAATGGCATCTCACTGTGGTTTTGATTTGTATTTCCCTGATGATTTATATTAAACATCTTTACATGTGGTTTATTGGCAGTTTTTATCTTTAGAAAAATGTCTATTCATGGTCCTTATTCAGTTTTTAATTTTTTTTTAAATTATTGAGTTGTTAAAGTACTTTATATATTTTGAATCATAGACCTTTATCAAGTATATCATTTGCAGATATTTTCTCCCATCCTGTGGGTTTTCCTTTCACTTTCTTAGTATCCTGTGGAGCATAAAAAAGTTTTACTTTGGCTTTAAACTTAATTTTAAGTTTATTTGTTCTTTAGTTGTTTGTCCTATGGTGTCATATTTAAGAAACAATTGCCAAGTCTCTGTTTTCTTTGAAGATTTTTATTGTTTTGACTCTTGTATTTAAGTCTTTGATACTTCTTGAGTTAGTTTTTATATATATATACTGTAAGATAGTTGTCCAACTTCATTCTTTTCCCTGTAACTACCCAGTTCTCCCAGCTTCATTATTCTTCCCCCAGTCAACAGTCTTGGCAGCTTTGTCAGAAATTAATTAACAATAAATTGATTTATTTCTGGGCTCTTGGTTCTTTTTCATTGATCTCTGTGTCTGTCCTTATGCCAGTACCACACTACCTTTAATTAGTCTTACTTTGTAGGAAGTTTTGAAATTGGGAAGTTGAGTCTTCCAACTTTGTACTTTGTTTTCAAGATTGTTTTGGCTTTTCTGGGTCCTTTGAATTTTCATGGTAATTTTAGGATTAGCTTGTCAATTTCTATAAAGAAACCAGCCTGGATTCTGATAGGGATCTCGGTGACTCTGTAGATCATTTGGAGAGTATTGCCATCTTAACAGTATTAAATGTTCTGATCCATGAGCATGGGGTATCTTTCCATTTGCTTAGATCTTTTAATAATGCTTAGTAGTGTGCAGAATGTAAGTGGTCACTTCTTTCGCTAAATTTATTCCTTTGTATTTTTTAATACTATTGTGAATGGAATTTCCTTGGCTGTGTCGGGGCTTAGTTGAGGCATGCAAGATCTTCGTTGCATCACGGGGGTTTTTTGTTGCGGTGCACAGACTCTCTAGTTGTGGCATGTGGGCCTCAGAGAACTCAGGCTTCAGTAATTGTGGCACTCAGGCTTAGTTGCTCTGCAGCATGTGGGATCTTAGTTCCCCGACCAGGAATCAAACCCACATCCCCTGCATTGCAAGGTGGATACTTAACCACTGGACCACCAGGAAGTCCTGGAATTGTTTTCTTAATTTCATTTTTAGGATTGCTCATTGCAAGTGTGTATATGCCCAGTTGACTTTTATGTATAGATCTTGTATGCTGCTTTGTTATTCAACTTCATTTGAAATGTCTCCATCATTTCTTTACTTTCTGACGTAATAAAATATACCAGTCTCATTTTATACTTCTCTGTCCCAGCCCAAGAATGAACCATCTGTTGGTTGCTTTTTGTGGAAAATGGTATTTAGAAATTGGTGTTTGCGTGGAGAAGGAAATGGCAACCCACTCCAGTATTCTTGCCTGAAAAAGTCCATGGACAGAGGAGCCTGGCAGGCTGCAGTCCATGGGGTTACATGACTGAGCATACATGCATGAGGGTGGAGGGAGATGGGTTGGTAGCAATAAACTGATAAAACTTAAAAAAAAAAAAAAAGAAATTGGTGTTTGAGCATTGGGTACTCATTGCTGCTAGGATGTCACAGTTCTTAGGCCCTCTCAATGGAAAGAGCTAAGAAGTATATGTGTATCAATATTTAATGCTTTATATATTCCTACTTTTCTCTCTAGATAGATAGACGGACAGACAACCTTCATAATTCAGTTCAGAAGTACAGGATTCATTCTAGCTTTTCCTTTCTCCCGTTAGAAATTGATCATTTCTTTCTCTGACAGTAAGAAACATGGCTCCCAATATCCTCAATATAATTACTTAACTTATCCATTCTGTCAATTCTCAGTTTTAAACCAATCTCCCAGTCTTCGTTGAAATGCTGCTCTGCTCAGCTGCCTCCCACACACAGGCACCAGACTCTTAGCTTTTCATATTTCAACATTTTCAAAAATCTTATGTATCTCAAAATTGATAGTGTGTTTTAGAAGTTTATTGGCAGCATTAATTCTTCCTTAGTGCTGTGAAAAACAGTGGTGCCTGTTAAAATTGATAGTATATTAGATTTGAAACCATATACTTATTTAAATATGAGTTTAAGAAGATAAGTAAATTTGATTTCAGAATTGACATAACTATAAATGATGCTATTTTTGGATGATAACGAAGGAATACTTCTAGAATTGGTCATTAGAATGATAACATTTCTGTGTACAATCATGGCATGACTAGAACAGTAGAAGGTAGTGTCTACCACATATAATAAGCACTTAAACTATGTAAGAAGGCAGGAATACTGTAGTAGGTAGCCATTCCTTTTTCCAAGGAATATTCCCAACCCAGGGGTCAAACCTGGGTCTCTTGCATTACAGGCAGATTCTTTACCATCTGAGCTGCCAGGCAAACCATTTAAGAAGAACACAGGTATACTGTGTGCAAGCAGTTTTGTGCACTATTTTAATGAATAGGATTTTATGGATAATATAGCTTTAATTATTAAAATATGTTTCAGTTATACCTGGTAACCAAGTAACCAACACCTCTTTATAAATTTGTTCTCCTGGGATAATTTTTTCTATCCTTTGTATAACCTGTCTTTTGAATATGTATATTATCCCCAGAAACCTTGCTCTTATTGCATCTAAAAGATTTTTAATTTGTCGTCATCCTTTATACTATCCTGTAAGAATGAAGTATTCATTGTATTCATAGGATCTTCGAAATCAACTCTATGAATCATATTATTTAAATTTTATTTCTGCTATTTCAAGAAGTAAACTGGAAGATATTGCAAATGCAGCATTAGCGGCTAGTGCAGTAACACAAGTAGCCAAGGTAAGAGATTTTGGTTGGCTGCCATTTTGTTAGTGTAAACTTAAGTAATAATCTGAAACCTTTAGATCAGCATAGATGTCTCATTACAAAAGACCAGAACAACCTAAGAAATAGACTCAAAATACTTCTAGAAAGAGGTTTTGATAATGTAAATTATCTTCAACTTGAACTAGGCAAAATAAACCAAACTAAAGGAACTTATTAATTGACTAATTTGAAAGACAAAAATAAAAAGCTGAATCATTTTTTGTTTTAGGCTGGGATTTGTATAATCTTTTTAGCTCAGCTTAGAAATAGTTTGACAGTTGTGTGGTCCTAAATTATACTCAGACTGTTTTGACACTGTTGTATCTGTAATCACTGTGCTGTTGTTGTTGTTTAGTCACTGAGTTGTGTCTAACTCTTTACAATGCCATGGACTGTTGTCCACGAGGCTCGTCCGTCTGTGGGATTTCCCAGGCAAGAATACTGGAGTGGGTTGCCATTTCCTTCTCCAGGAGATCTTCCCGACCCAGGGAGTGAACCTGTCCTGCCTTGGCAGGCAGATTCTTTACCACTGAGCCACGCTAGTCACCATACTATCTTCACATATTTTTTTAGTTAGGAGAGAGTATCCAAGGAGGCTGAATTGCATGTTATAAGAAAGAAAGAATTCACAACAGGCCAACAGTTCTATATCATAGTGATTTTTTGTCATGTTCAGCTCAATTATAAATAAATCTATAAAATATATTCTTGGTTGTACCCCTGGTTTTATTTGTTTGTTTGTTTTCCAGCCCTGTTTTGCCCTTTTCTTTCTTGAATTTGGACAAACCATAGCTGAAAATTCTGCAAACTGATGTAGGGCAAATAAAAGACTAAAGAACCATGCTTTTAATTCCCATTCTTTAACAGATTTTTCATTCTTAGATAGTCCACTACTAGTTCTTGAGGCTTATGTCTTATTATTCTTTCTCTTCCAAAATATATCGTTAGCTTTACATGAAATAATAGGTACATTCTTTTATTTAACTATATTTAACATATCTCAAATAATTTTCTTAGTTTTTCTCCTGATTTTTATTTCTGTAAATACAGATCACAATGTAAAACCAGTTACTATAACTTTCTTAGGAAAGTGTGATTACAATGAATATAAAAGTTAAAATTGTTTTTCTTCAAAATTGACATCCATTCCTATCCCCACCACAATTAAAAAAAAAATTTTGTATATTAAATTCTACTTTCTGAAAATGCTACTGTCCTTGAAAATTTATTGCCTAGTCTTGTTTTCTTAATTGTTTTTTAATGTTAATTTCTCATTTTTACCCAGTTAGGCAATCTGCAAATGGCATAATTTTTAGTTATTGAATATAATTATAATTTTTTAAATTTTACCATTGGTAGATTAAATCAAACTAAATGTGTATTCAATATTATAAAATTGATTTGAAAACCTTTTCTTTTGTTTCTAGGTTTTTGATCAGTATCTCAATTTTATTACTTTGGAAGATGACATGTTTGTATTATGTAATCAAAATAAGGAACTTGTTTCATATCGTGGTATGTAAAAATAAGAATATTGTAATTCATTGTTAACAAAATGAACAGTGTACTGTAAAAGAAAAAAACTGAACATGTTTAGTGCACTCCAAAACCAGCTTTGTTTATAGCACATAAAGAAAACAAGTTTCAGACCGAATTCTGCCACATATAAACAACATTTACTAAATCTGTTTAGTGAAGCTCAGTGAAATGCAAACTATCTGACATTTTAGGTACCCCACAGCAACTTGCATGAATACTTCACTCATGGCAAGTAAGATAGTATTTTAGTAGTAGGATTCAGTTAATCTTTTAGTACTTTGATCTTTGAAAAAGTTTACTTTGCTTCTCTGTGCAATGGTTTCCAAGTCTGTAAAACAGGAATAATAATAATACTATCTACCTCAGAGTTTTTGTGGGAGTTAAATGCTTTCTTGTATGTTAAATGCCTGGAAAAGTTGCTGACATTATTGTAACTGCTTAGCAAAGGTTGATTATGTTGTCAAGGTCAGACAACAGCAGAGAGTCAGCAGCTACTAAAGTCCTATTATGGAATGATGTGTAAGTACCATTTTCAAATAGAGATTGTTGTGCTATGCTGTGCATAGTTGCTCAGTCATGTCTGACTCTTTGCGACCCCATGGACTGCAGCCTGCCAGGCTCCTCTATCCATGGAGATTCTCTAGGCAAGAATTCTGGAGTGGGTTGCCATGCCTTCCTCCAGGGGATCTTCTCCACCCAGGGATCGAACCCAGGTCTCACCCGCATTACAGGCAAATTCTTTACCATCTGAGCCAACAGGGAAGCCCTGTTCATGCAGTAGTAGGATTGAGTACTGGTATTTGATCAAATGCTATCTAATCCCCTCTGAAGTTTGTATTCCAGATTTTGATAAACTGACCATCTCTTAAATGTAGATGAAAATTAACACGTGCACACACACACAAAAAACATCCACACCACGTTTTATTGTGTGTTGATTTTTTTTCTTTGTGAAAACACTCTGAGATCTACCCTCTTAACATTTTTTTAAGTATACAATACAGTATTGTTGACTTTGGTACAGTGTTGTATGGCAACTCTCTAGAACTTATTCATCTTGCTTTGTGCCCATTGATTAGTTGTGTCAGACATTTTAAGGAAAATTACAGCGTATAGAGGATGTGATTAGCCAATTCATTGAAATAATTAATTTGGTACCTTAGGATTGAGATGTTTGGGCATGACTAGAGTTTAAGTGGTTCTAACATAGGGAGTATGTCCGTCCCATGGTGGTATTTGGAAATGTGTAAGGACAGTTTTGATTGTCACAATTAATACTAGCATTTAGCGAGCGGGGACTTGCGATGCTAGATGTTCTGCAGTATGTCAGCCATACTCACACAGAAAATTGTTCTGCTCAAAATGCCGCTTATATCCTATCGTAAAACATGGAACCAGGTGGTAAACTCCCAAGAGAAGAGAACATGAATCTTTTGGTTTTACCTCACTCCATAGCATACCTTCTTGTTGAAATTAGGCAGCATCTTGAAATGGGTGTACATATTTGCTGAATTGTGCATATAAGAGATTTTTGGCAGTACTGTAGTTACTTACAGAAGTCTGTTTATGTTTTACTGACCTTTAACTTAATTAACTACTAAAGTTGCTAAGTTTAAAACTAGTTTCCCTTCAACCTTTAAGCTAAAATTGTAAATATTGTTACACTGTTTACAAATATGGCTATGTGAAAACAAGCACCTTTTCTTAATTCTTTGATCAACTGGCTCAGATTGAACTGACTAAATTCTAGTCTGATTTAACAGACTTAGTCAACAAACTTAGTTTGTCAAATTCCCTTAAACATTTTAACTTGGATTTATAAATTCAGCATTTTAATTTTTAAATATTTTTAATCAATGTATAGTCAATTTACAATATTATATGTCACAGATGTATAATATAGTGCCTCACAATTTTAAAGGTTATATTCCATTTATAGTTGTTATAAAATATTGGCTATATTCCCTGTGTTGTGTAGTATATCCTCGTAGCTTATTTTATCTTGACTTATAATAGTTGTACCTCTTAATCCCTAACCCTGTGTTGCCCCCCTTCCCTCTCCCCGCTGGTAACCACTTGTTTGCTATCTGTAGCTGTGAGTCTGCTGCTTTTTTGTTATATAACTAGTTTGTTGTGTTTTTTAGATTTCACATGCGAGTGATGTCATACAGTATTTGTCTTTTTGTCTGACTTATTTCATTTAGCATAGTACCCTCCAGGTCCATCTGTGTTGCTGCAAACAACAAAATTTCATGATTTTTTATGGATAAGTAGTTTTAAGTTCTTCAGATACCAGACCAGGCAACTTTATAAATCTTAACAAACAAAATCTGCCCAAATATTTAAATAATTATTAAAAATAGTTAAATTTATAGTTAAGTCTAAAGTCATTAAACATTCTTGCTTATAAATGTTTTCTTACATCTCTCAAAAAATCACATCTGAAAGTATTACTGAATTTAAAGTATAAATGTATTAGTTTTAAAGTATAATCACATGGATAATTGTTCAGATTCTCAGTAGTATAATTATAATATTAGTGATAGATTGTTCTGTACACTCTTTACAATATAAGCTCATTTACTCAAAATAACTTAATGAAGTTGTATATTAATATTATTTCTATTTTCTAGATGAAAAAAACTGAGGCATAGATATGAAGAAGCTTAATAAGGAAATGGCAAAACCAGGTTACTACACCCAGGCAGTCACTCAGAGTTAGTGCTCTTAATCATTATGTAGTTATGTGCCCAATTCTCTCAAACATTACAGGTGCTTTAAGTAGTAATTTTAAACAGGTTGTTCCTAACATAAATCAAGTATATTGATACCATGGATTGAGTCTGTATCACCTGTTTATTGTGGATTAGGAATTTATTCTACAAAGGATGCAGAGTTACCACCTCAGTTAGGCTTAGGCTAATGTCTCAGACAAAGCAAGTAGCTGTTGACAGTGGGTTGAACTTATTGCTGGGCAGTGTTTTGACTGTTGAGGCCAGTTGTTTCAGAGGTGTGGGACTAGGGTATAAGACCTGGAGGCTGGAGGCTTCCTACCAAGTTTTACCTGAACCAGTGATTAATTTTAAGAGTTCAGTAAAAATAAGGGATAAAATGCTGATCACTTTTTTCTCCTTTCCCTATGTTGTTTTAGCCATTAACAGACCAGGTGTCAGAAATAGAAACTGTTGTGGACACTATAGTTGCCAGCCTCTTTTGCTTTTTTGTTTACACTGGGTTGGTGTGCCTTGAATTTATATAATTCATATTATGCCATTTCTGTCATCTGATTTGAATGGATGGCAGGCTGCAATACTCAATAGCAGCATGTTTCCTCATCTGGATTATAGTTAAAGTCTTTTTTTATTTTTATGTTCTCTGCATGTACCATACTTTCTTTGAATGCTTTGATATGTCCAATTGGATTATGATTTCCTCTCATGCTGATCACAGGTCATGCTAAATTTTATGTTTGTTTTCACATTCAGGTTGCTGGGAACATAAAAATAGTATATAAATAATATTTTAGTCCAGTCAGTCATTTGACAAATAGTTACTGAGCATCTACTTGTCAGACATTGGGCCTGCAAACTCAGAGAGTGGGGAAGATATATGAGGCAAGGTCTTTGACTGTCAAGGAAAGTCTTCACAGTGAAGTTTCATAAAATGCAGCCACAGCAAACTATTTTTCAGATGTGGAAACCATGATGTAGTAAAGTAGCCAGAACAGCAAAGTCTCTGGTTGTCTACCTAGTGAGTAGGCTTGCCATCTCTTTCTTTATTCTTCCCTCCTGACTAGGGACCGTATTCTATCCTTTTAAAAACATTTGAAATGTTGGCTCTTAAAGTTCCAAGACAGAAATGGGACAAAAAAGAAAAAGTGTATAGTCCCAGGAATCCTGAGGTGTTTGTCAAAACTGCAGATTCCCTAGGATTATCCCAAATCTATTGAATTGAATCCCTGAAGGTAAGGGCTTAAGAATCTTTAGTAACTTTCAAAGAAACTTCTTTCTCTTCTTTCATATTCTTAGAGTGATTCTTACACTCGCGAGAGTTTGAGAACCACTTAAGTACAGTAGTATATCAGAAAAGAAATTCATACAATTTGTTACAAGACAAAGAAAATATACGTGATGTTGATCGTGCCATAATTGATTTGCATTGGCCTTTTCTAGCTGTATTAGATAATAAAATCTGTAGTTTTTTTGAGGTCATCTAACATTTGTGAATAAAATTAAGGAATACAATATTTATTTTCCTGTTTGCTGTGGCAAAAATTTTGTGTAATATATGTGGTAGGTTTTTCTTTTTTCTTATTAGTACTCTAATACAGTACTCTTCGAATACTAATAAGATACTTATTAGGAGTAGGTATTAGTATTGGATACTATTAGACACTAATAAGACATTTATTAGATACTTATTAGATACTATTATATACTAATAAGAAAAAAATACGATACTACTTACTACTACTACTGATATTGAGGGGTTTTTTTTTTAGGTATTATAATTTTTAGTGGATAGTTGTTCACTTAAAAAAGGTTTTACTTGTTTGAAGATTGCAAAGATTGTAAAACTGCCTGCTGATATGTGCTTAGTAATAATATTAAGATTTTAGTAAAAATAAGGGATAAATTCCAACTTTTTTCTCCTTTACCTGTGTCGTTTTAGCCATTAACAGACCAGATATCACAGACACGGAAATGGAAACTGTTATGGACACTATTGTTGACAGCCTCTTTTGTTTTTTTGTTACACTGGGTAAGTTTTCAAATCTGTATTTCTTCAAAGTAAGTAAATTATTTAACAACTCATTTTAACCTGTTTAACTGTAATGTGATCCCTTATTATCTATCTGGATCTGTATAGACCCTCTCCAGAGTTGGGATAAAACATACATTCTGTACTTTGTAAAACCACAGTTCTTTTAATAATTTGATGTCAATCAAATTATTAAAAGAATTTAGCAGATCTCCTGAGTTGTTGCCTTAAGACATCTTTGTAATTGTGACTTTCTGATATATTGTTTGGTTTGCTGGTGGCTTCACCCGTGTGCCTGTTAGTTTTCTTTTAATATATCATTTTGAAAAGTTTCAGATACTCTTCTGATTAGAGAGATACATGCCTTTTAACTATTAAAGCAAATTCCCAAGGCTCCAGAAAATGCTGAATTTATATAACCTACTAATCCGATGTATTCTCCACTTTAAACATTTCTTTGGAATATCTAAAGTTACTTTTAGCTACACTGTGTTTGATATCTACTGTGTGACTTTATTCTTCACTAATAATGGATCTGAATATTGCTTATATGTGAAATCTAGAAAAATGGTACAGATTAACTTATTTGCAAAGCAGAAATAGAGTCACAGATGTAGAGAATAAGCTTATGGTTACCAAGATGGGGGGAAGGGGGTAAATTGGGAGATTGGGATTTGACATGTGTATACATACACACACATACACACACACACACTATGTATAAAATACATAACTAATGAGAATCTACTGTATAGCACAGTGAACTCTACTTACTGACCCGTGGTGACCTCAGTGGGAAGGAAATCTAAAAGACTAACGTGTGTGCATATATCTGATTCACTTTGCTGTATGGCAGAAACTAGCACAATATTGTAAAGCAACTGTACTCCAACAGAAAGAAAAAAAAAACAGAATGGATCTTTTTAGACCTTCTAATTGCAATTTTAATTTTAATTTTGCAGACACTGAAAACCTTTTAGTTAAAATGATCCTCACACTAGGTTAATTTCTCTCCATTTCAGAAATGAGAAAATGGAGAGATAGATGCATAGTTTAGAATACAGACAAAAGTTTGACAAGAATTTGCATACAGATATTGGGGCTCCTCCTCTCTGTGATTTTTCCCTTTAATTTCCAGCCCTGAACTCCAGGCTTTGGTTCCCCAGCTCAGTGAGTTTTCTGTTTTCTGCTTGAGCTCTTTCTCCTATGTGCCGTGTAAACTGAAAAGTACCCTCAGGAGGAAAGCTAGTTAAGAGTCTCTCTTGGTTTTCAAGCATTTCTCTTTAAAGAGTTTTACCCTCCTCCACTTTGTACTTGCTTTTGATTGTTCTCAGTACCTTCAAATGGGATTGTTGTTGGGTTTTGTTTTTTAAAGAACACACATGCATACCACTTTTAGTCATTAAACAGACATAGTTAATCTTTCTGTTTTTGCTTTCACACATATTCTCCAGAATTTCACTGATTGCTAGAGTTACTGTGGACATTAAGGTTATTTTCAGTTGATGATAACTGTATTTTCAAAGTGAAGGTAGATTGAAATAGAAGTATGCAGGTCACTGAAGTGTTAGAGCCACATTTATAATGTGGAGTATTAGAAAGTGATCTTTCTCAAAGGAAAAATTGAAACTACTGCCAACCTGACATCAGTCAGTTCAGTTCAGTCCCCCAGTTGTGTCCGACTTTTGGCGACCCCATGAATCGCAGCACACCAGGCCTCCCTGTCCATCACCAACTCCCGGAGTTTACTCAAACCCTTGTCCATTAAGTCGGTGATGCCATCCGACCATCTCATCCTCTGTCATCCCCTTCTCCTCCTGCCTCCAATCCCTCCCAGCATCAGGGTCTTTTCCAGTGAATCAACTCTCGCATGAGGTGGCCAACGTATTGCAGTTTCAGCTTCAGTATCAGTCCTTCCAATGAACACCCAGGACTGATCTCCTTTAGGATGGACTGGTTGGATCTCCTTGCAGTCCAAGGGACTCTCAAGAGTCTTCTCCAACACCACAGTTCAAAAGCATCAATTCTTTGGCACTCAGCTTTCTTCACAGTCCAACTCTCACATCCATACATGACCACTGGGAAAACCATAGCCTTGACCAGACGGACCTTTGTTGGCAAAGTAATGTCTCTGCTTTTTAATATGCTGTCTAGGTGGGTCATAACTTTCCTTCTAAGGAGTAAGCGTCTTTTAATTTCATGGCTGCAATCACCATCTGCAGTGATTTTGGAGCCCCCCAAAATAAAATCTGACACTATTTCCACTGTTTCCCTATCTATTTGCCATGAAGTGATGGGACCAGATGCCATGATCTTAGTTTTCTGAATGTTGAACTTTAAACCAACTTTTTCACTCTCCTCTCTCACTTTCATCAAGAGGCTTTTCAGTTCCTCTTCACTTTGTGCCATAACGGTGGTGTCATCTGCATGTCTGAGGTTATTGATATTTCTCCCGGCAATCTTGATTCCAGCTTGTGCTTCTTCCAGCCCAGCATTTCTAATGATGTACTCTGCATATAAGTTAAATAAGTAGGGTGACAATATACAGCTTTGACATACTCCTGTTCCTGTTTGGAACCAGTCTGTTGTTCCATGTACAGTTCTAACTGTTGCTTCCTGACCTGCATATAGGTTTCTCAAGAGGCAGGTCAGGTGGTCTGGTATTCCCATCTCTTTCAGAATTTTCCAGTTTATTGTGATCCACACAGTCCTGACATAGAAGATAACAATAATAAATTAAGTGAAAAAAAGTCAATTTAAGGAAAGACAGTATATAAAATATCCTATATACATGCCACACACACACTTATTTAAAAAATATGTAGTATATAGCCTGAAAGCATTCCTATCTAATTCTTAATGGAGATTATTTTGGAATGCTGGAATCAAGTGGATTAACTTTATACATTTCTAATATTTGAGTTTTCTTAGGGCAGACATAAAAATAGCTTGCCATCAAAAGAAAGCAAAGTTTTAAAAAATGTACTAATACCTCATGTTTTTACTTTCACAATTGGCTGAGCATTCTTTGTATAGAATGTAAAATGCAAAAAATTTCAGCATATAAATATTATAGTGTTCTTAGTTTGCTTTATGAGATTTTGCAGTTTGATTTTTTTTCTCATTTTAGGATTTCAGCCTTCAGTAAAATTTGGAATAATAGAAATTAAGAAGTCTAAAATGAGTAGGTTTGATAATAATTGAGGCCAACTTTTAGGAGCATTTTATTAATACATTATGTAAAGAGTGTGTTTTCTACTGTCTTTTAATTAGTATTTTTTTAAAAAGACTAATTTGTAATACAAAAAAATAACAATAGCAAACTGTTAAATTAGATGAACTCTTTTCAGTCAAGTATTAAAGTGAACCCAGTGGCTAGAGAGTATACTTTTTTGAAACTGCCTATAGGATATCAAAGTGCTGATTTAGTTAGTCCACTGAAAAGATAGGGTCACACTGATTGGCTCCTACAATATAAAGGTCATCTTTTTCTGACTCCCTGATGTTGTCTTCATTATGGGAAAGTCCATTTCCTCTCAAAATTATAAATCCTTACATGTTTGTAGCCTGAGATTTTACACATCTTTTATATATATTATTCTTTGATGCCAATGTATTTTATAAGTATTTTAATTAAGAGCTGAAATCATTGCTAACATCTGTTATTAAAATAGGTGCTGTCCCTATAATCAGATGTTCAAGGGGAACAGCAGCAGAAATGGTAGCAGTGGTGAGTTCATGCAAATACCCATTGGGGATAAAGATTATTGTGTCAGTTGTTTTCCTTACGTTCCTCAAGTGTTTCTGTTAATACTAAGTATGTATACTAGTTATGGGTTCTGTATTAAGTGCCAAAGACAATTTTTTTTTTTTTTTAACATTGGGATTCCACCAAAAACAGAAAGTAATCATTGTGATCTTATGATGGAGTAAAATTATTTACTCCAATGTGAATGTGCTCCTCCAGCCCTGTTTCTTTTTTACTGAAATATGTATTTCTCATTTAGCTTTGTCTCTCTAAGTAGTATTTTATACTTATTTGGTTGCCCTAATCATGTAATATATACTTAATGTCATTTAACAAACATTTGTTAGCAATTATAATCATTTTTTAAATGATGAAGTATGGTTTGTTTTCTCTTAATACGTTGATTCAGTGTAAAATGAGCATTCAAAAATTGCTTTAAGGATTAAAAAATGGTTAGAGACATTGTAGAGGTACTGAAAAGAAGGTAAATGGTTATGGAAAGATGGAAGAAGATACACAAACATTTTTGGGTTTTATTAGTCCAGATGAATCGTTGGCAACTAGAGAGCTGGTTTCTTTCGCATGTTCCATTTCTATTCTGGAGCCTCTTGTAGCCACACTGTAGACAGCTTCCTTAATACAGCAGAGGGTGAGTCGTTATCTAAAGTAAAAACCGTCAACCAAAAGTGATTTTTAGTGAAATCTGGTCTGAGTCACAGTAGAAATAGCATTGGTCTTTTCAAGTCCAAGTTAGGATGATATTGCATAATAAAGAAGCTAAAATGTTAGAATTACTGTTTTATAAAAGAATTCTAAATTTCTTAGTTTAAAATTAAGAGTACATTGTGTACTACCCTATATAAAGTTCTCTGAACTTTTCTTTAAGAGTTAATGTAAAATTTCATTTTTCAGAAACTGGATAAGAAACTTCGGGAAAATCTGAGAGATGCAAGAAACAGTCTTTTTACAGGTGACACACTTGGAGCTGGCCAATTCAGGTATTATGTTAGTTAATATACTCTTGAAAATGAGGGTGTTTTGGTTGTTTTCCTTGTCTGATAGAATATCCTTATACTGGAAAGTCAAGATCAGGGTTTTGACTCAAATTGTTCTTAAAAATACAAATGTAATATTTTATTTAATTAACCTTCCTTTGTTGGAATTTTCTGTTTTGCATTTTTATCATCTTTTATAGGATAAATTTTTCTGTTTAACAGTACCTGTGCCTGGTAGATGTTCAGTAAACATTTACTGAATGAATGAATATATATTTCCCAGTAAGTTAATATTACACTGTGTGTAGAAACATAAAAATCAACCACAATGTAAATATATAATATTAAAGATAAAAGTTTTGCTTTGTTTAAAAAAATACATATTTTTCTGTTTATACAGCTCTGACTGAAGCCACTTTCTTTTAATTATCATTTAGTCTTTTAGTAATGAAAAAAAGTAAATGAAAAACTTGTAATGCCTATGTCAGTTTCTACCTGTCTACTAACTGGTTTCCATTTTTACATTAAAATATCAGCAAAGTATTTTTGTCTTTGTTACCATGTCTAGCATAAGTAGATAATACCAAAGTTATTGATGGCTCTATTATTATTGAATAGAAATACTCTTTTAAAAACTACCCATTATAGTGCATGTAACTTTTGATTATTAAAAATAATGGACAATATTGGGGTGAAGAAATAAACCCATGCCATTGGCTAGAAATTATTTCAAGGGAAATATAGTATTTTGGAAAATTGTTACCCCTCATCTTAGGTGAATTAATAAATAAAGCCTGTGAAAATAAGTTGATACTCAAGAGTATAACTACCTTCCAGGAATTACCATTTTATGGTAATCTTGCATAGACTTCAAGTCAATTTGATGGCTCCTGCAGTCTTGTATACTATTCCTATAATTTGGAGTTAACACTAACATTGTGTTTCAATTGTTTGTTCAGCTATTTCGTTAAACTGTTCTTCAGTTTCACTGCTCTTTCTAAATATTCTTCTAAATATTTTTTATTAAGTAGAGCAGAGATATCAAATTCTCATCTAATTTTTTTTTCAACAGAAGCAACCACTGTATCATACCTTACTGAACAGTTCCTTTTTTATTGTGCTCTGGTATAGGCCTTAGAAACTAATATAAAGGCACTGTTTTATTTAGATAAGTTTTTTTTAGTGTATTCACAAAATCATAATATAATTGTCTTATTTTTACTTTGTTATATGCATTTCTAAACTATTTTAATTAGGGGTCAGTAGCCTTGTTGGGGAGAAGGCCATGGCAACCCACTCCAGTTTTCTGCCTGGAGAATCCCATGGACAGATGAACCTGGCGGGGTATAGTCCATGGGGTCGAAAAAGTCGAACATGACTGAAGCGACTTAGCAGGCAGGCAGGCGGGCAGCCTTGTTGGATTATTGTTAAATGTATTTAAATCCAGTTGTAGCTAATGATTCTTAGCAAGAATTTGGTAATGTCTAGAGACATATCGGTTGTCACAACTGGGTAGATGCTACTGGAATCCAGGGGTGCATTGTGGGACGCTGCTATACATTTGACACCACAGAGGACAGCTCCTCATAATAAGGAATTATTCAGCCCCAGAAGTCAATAGTGCCGAGTTAAGAAACCCTGCCACAGGCTGTGTTCCCTGCCCTCCACCTAGCTGTGGAATAATAAACGATGGTAGGTGGTGGTAAGGGCGCTACTCCTACTTTTTTATAAGCAAGTCTTATAATTAGTGCAGTTGGGAATTCATTGTCTTATACCCAGTAGGGTGTAATGAATTACTGAAGTGGTCAGAGGTCTCTTGCAGGGGAAAATATATATGGTAAATATAGTCAGGCAGCTATGCTTATTGAAAATTGATGTGTACTCTAGATACAGTAGTGTCTCTAAAGCAAAAACTCTGTGACTTTTGGAGACACATGATAACCAGATGACTTTGTGCCTCAATTTGCTTTAATTGTAGTTTATTTTGCATCTAGATGATAATGATAGAGTTAAACAATATTTGAAGTGTATGGTAAGTGAATAATTATATAATTAGTTACTGTTGTTGCATGATGTTTAGTGTCACGTAGTGGGATAGGGTTTTTGTGAGGCTCTTCTCTTGCGTCTGCTTTTTTGAATTTGTGTTTACAGGAAAAAAAATGGAATTTGTAATTTATGAAACTGTTGAACATTTGTATAAATTTGTAAGATCCTACTGTCTGCAATTGTTTTTCCTGAAGTTGACAAAGGATTTTCATTTTTTTCCTCCAAAAATGTAAAACATAAATCTGAGTAGAAGCAATTTATTCTTACTTTGATAACTATAAAAATTATTCTATGGAAGTATTTGTATAGATTTTTATCCTTTAAGAAGGTTGACTAAGACATAACCTATATCATACACAGGCTCTAGGATAGTCCAAAGCACTACTTGATTGTACTTGAAAACTTTTTAGAGAGAAAAGTTTTATGGAATATCAATATTAACATACTTATTGTTTATATCAAAATGACAATATTGACAATATACTGAAAGTATTAGAAGTATACATTGGTATCAATAGTTACATAAATTTTTTTAATATATTTACAGCTTCCAAAGGCCCTTATTAGTCCTTATTGACAGAAACATAGATTTGGCAACTCCTTTACACCATACTTGGACATATCAAGCGTTGGTGCATGATGTACTGGTAAGAGACTAAATACACCACTTCTGCTAACACGTAGTAACATTCGGTGGTCTCCTTAACTTAAAATTAACATCACGATTACAGAGACACAGATGAGCCAAGGATGGAGCCAAGAAATAGAAACAAAAAAAGGAATGGAATTTGGAATCACTGGATGTAGAGGCTGGAGAATAGTGAAACCTTGAGGTTTAAAGTTCCAAATTTATAGTCTTTATATTACAAAGATAAGTCAGTGGTATTGTTGAAATGATGGGGGAAGAAAGAATGGAGGAAAATGAGTGGCTGGACTTTTTTACAATTTTTAATAATGAGTAAGTAAATAAATTTGTTCTCCATAGGGAGAAAAGCTGTTTTGTTTTGTTGTTTTTTTCTTTTTCCCTGGGAATCTGTTAAGCCTCATTTTATGATAAAAATGAATAGTATTTTTATATTACATTGTATGTTTTCTGAAATAATTCCACATAGGTAATTTCATGCTTGAAACTAAAAACTAAAATCTGTATTTATATATGCATATATTTATCTACTAAATATTATAAACAGCATGTGATATACACAGATAAGTAAAAACAGCCCTAGTCTCAAAGGCAATGTAAAGAAACGATGTACACAAGTAATTTCTGTATAACACACTATATAAAAGGGCCAGAATAGTCCCCGTTTGTAAGATAGAAAAATTGAGACACAGAAGCTAAAGAATTTGAACCCAAAGTATTGACTCTGCCAAGATTAGCACCCTGTAATTTACTAAATCCTAGCCCAGGTTTCTAGGTAGTATGGTATTAGATAGCTTCATTATCGCAAAGATTGCCTGAAAGGTCATGTAGAAAGGAAATGGAAGATGATGGTTTTGGTTTAATGGTTTATTTCTTTAAAACACAGACTCTAGCTGTGAGAGATGTTAAGATTACGGGTGGAAATCGGCAGTTCTGTGCACTTCCCTGTCCTAGAGTCCTTTGCCATCCTGGACTCTAGGATAAGTGTTAATGATCGTGGTCAGCTCTGATTCAGTGGAGAGAATGGGAAGAATCGAAGGGATGCTGAGTTCAACTCTGAGTAGCAGAACATGAAAACTAATTCTCATGACTCAGTTAGAGGCTGAAGAACTACTATTGCAGTACCTACTCTTTGACAGAACATTCTAGACCCTTGTTTTAGCAGTAAAGCAAGTGAAAATATTCCTTTCTTCTTGTAGCATTCTTTCTTGTAGGAGAGACAAGCAATAAGTAAACAAAATACGTAATATTTTATAAGGTGAAAAGTAATCTGCAGAAAAGTAAAGTAGGTAATGGTGAACAGGTTTGCAGTTTTAAAATAGGGAAGACCTCGCTGAAAAAGAGACATTTGAGGGACAACCTAAAGGAGAGAAGGTACTAAATTTATGTCACTGTATGGGATAGTTAGTTACTCGCATTCTGGACAGAAGGATGCCTGATATCTTCAGAACATGGCAAGGCAGCCAGAGTGGCCAGAGCAAGTGAGTCAGGGGAAAGGAGCAGGAGATGAAGTAAAATGGAACATAGGGTGCAGTGTAGCATAAAGGCCACTGTAAGGATATTGATTTTTTTTTTTTTAATATCGTCTTTCTTGCTTCACTGGGTCTTTGTTGCTGCATGTGAGCTTTCTCCAGTTGTGGCGATTGGGGAGCCAGCTGTGCGCAGGCTTCTCATTGTGGTGGCTTCTCCTGTTGCAGAGCATGAGCTCTCGGGCACGCGCGCTTCAGTTGTTGCAGCACATGGACTCAGTAGTTCTGGCACACGGGGCCTAGTTCCCTGTGGCATGTGGGATCTTCCTTGACAACCTATGTCCCCTACATTGGCAGGTGGATTCTTAAGCACTGGAACACCAGGGAAGTCCAGGATATTGATTTGAGGGAAGTGGAGAGCCACGTGCAGTTTTGAGTAAAGGAGTGACATCTGATACAAATTTTGAGAGTATCAGCCTAGCTATTGTTTTCCATACAGTGTAGTGGGAAGACCAGAAGAGACTTTTTGGCCAAGCTAATATATTGAAAGACTCCTTGGGGCCATAGAAAGGGTCAAGAAGATCAGTTTAGAGTTTCAGTTATCTTAAGAGATGGTAGATAATATAAGACATCAAAACAAACAATCTGGAGAGGTTGCAGATCTCTCCCTTTGAATGGAAAATGGATTAATAAATAGTATGCATGTCTACCAAAAAAGAGAGAGAGAGAGATGGTAGAGGTATACAGCAGGATGGAAGTGGTTCAGTTCAGTTGCTCTGTGACCCCATGGACTGCAGCACACCAGGCCTCCCTGTCCATCGCCAACTCCCAGAGTTTACTCAAACTCATGTCCATTGAGTCGGTGATGCCATCCAACCATTTTATCCTCTGTCATCCCCTTCTCTTTCCACCTTCAATCTTTCCCAGCATCAGGGTCTTTTCAGATGAGTCATTTCTTCACATCTGGTGGCCAAAGTATTGGAGTTTCAACTTCAGCATCAGTCCTTCCAATGAATATTCAGGATTCATTTCCTTTAGGATGGACTGGTTGGATCTCGTTGCAGTCCAGGAGACTCTCCAAGAGTCTTCTCCAACACGACAGTTTAAAAGCATCAATTCTTCGGTGCTCAGCTTTCTTTATAGTCCAACTCTCACATCCATTCATGACTCCTGGAAAAACCATAGCCTTGACTAGACAGACCTTTGTTGGCAAAGTAATGTCTCTGCTTTTTAACATGCTCTCTAGGTTGGTCATAACTTTTATTCCAAGGGGCAAACATCTTTTAATTTCATGGTTGCAATCACCATCTGCAGTGATTTTGGAGCCCCCAAGAATAAAGTGTGTCACAGTCTCCACTCTTTCCCCATCTATTTACCATGAAGTGATGGGACCAGATGCCATGATCTTAGTCTTCTGAATGTTGAGTTTCAAGCTAACTTTTTCACTCTCCTCTTTCACTTTCAGCAAGAGGCTCTTTAGTTCTTCTTAACTTTCTGCCATAAAAGGGTGGTGTCATCTGCATATCTGAAGTTATTGGTATTTCTCCCAGCGATCTTGATTCCAGTTTGTGCTTCATCCAGCCCAGCGTTTCTCATGACGTACTCTGCATAGAAGTCAAATAAGCAGGGTGACAATATACAGCCTTGATGTACTCCTTTCCATATTTGGAACCAGTCTGTTGTTCCATGTCCAGTTCTAACTATTGCTTCCTGACCTGCATATAGATTTCTCAGGAGGCAGGTCAGGTGGTCTGGTATTCCTATCTCTTGAAGAATTATCCACAGTTTGTTGTGGCCCACACAGTCAAAAACTTTGGCATAGTCAGTAAAGCAGAAGTAGATATTTTTCTGGAACTCTTGCTTTCTCGATGATCCGACAGATGTTAGCAATTTGACCTATGGTTCCTCTGTCTTTTCTAAATCCAGCTTGAACATCTGGAAGTTCACAGTTCATGTACTTGTTGAAGCCTGGCTTGGAGAATTTTCAACATTTACTTTGCTAGCGTGTGAGATGAGTGCAATTGTGCAGTAGTTTGAGCATTCTTTGGCATTGCCTTTCTTTGGGATTGGAATGAAAACCGACCTTTTCCAGTCCTGTGGCCACTGCTGAGTTATCCAAATTTGCTGGCGTATTGAGTGAAGCACTTTCACGGCATCATCTTTTAGGATTTGAAATAGCTCAACTGGAATTCCATCATCTCCACTAGCTTTGTTTGTAGTGATGCTTTCTAAGGCGCACTTGGCTTCGCATTTCAGGATGTCTGGCTTTAGGTTGGTGATAACACCATCATGGTTATCTGGGTCCTGAAGATCTTTTTTGTATAGTTCTTTGTGTATTGTTGCCACCTCTTAATAGCTTCTGTTTCTGTTAGGTCCATACCATTTCTGTCCTTTATTGTGCCCATCTTTGCATGAAATGTTCCCTTGGTATCTCTAATTTTCTTGAAGAGATCTCTGGACTTTCCCATTCTATTGTTTTCCCCTGTTTCTTTGCCTTGATCACTATGAAATGTAGAGTAATCGAATTGACTGATGAATTGTATGTGAGATGTAAGAGAGAAGACCCAAAGATGATGCCAAAGTTTCAGTCATTGTGAATGAACACTATTGAGATGGGAAAGATGTGGAGAAGCAGTTTTCGGGGGAAGATCAGAGGTTGAGTTTTGGACATATTAAATGTGAGATGCTTATTAAAATACTGAAGTATAGCTAATATCATTAGGTAGTTAGGTAGTTGATATTACCTATACTTTAGTATAGGAGTCTGAAGTTAAGGAGAAATGTCTAGAGAAATAAATTTAGAAGTAGTTCATATATAAGTGGCATTTAAAACCAGGAGGTAAGATGGCATCACCATGGGAATGAATATAGATAGAAGAGAGAAGAGGTCTAAGAACTGATCTCTGAGGCTTTTCAACATCTAGAGATGGGAGTGGTGAAGAGGATTTTAATGGTTTTATTTATTTATGCATTTTGGCTGTGCTAGGTCTTCCTTGCTGCATGGGCTTTTCTCTAGTTTTGACAAGTAGGGCTGCTCTCTAGTTGTGGTGCATGGGCCTCTTGTTACTGGGCATGGGCTCTGAGGCAGGCGGGCATCAGGAGTTGGAGCTCAAGGGCTCAGTAGTTGCTGTTCTTACCTCTGGGACAGAGGCTTAACAGTTGTGCACCGGTTTAGTTGCTCCATGGCATGTGGGATCTTCCCAGACCAGAGACTGAACTTGTTTCCTGCATTAGCAGGAGTATTCTTTACCAATGAGTCATCAGGAAAGGCCCTCAGAAAGATTTTTAAATGAGAGGAAGTACAGCACGTTTATGTATTCCCCATGATGAATGACAGAAAAGTTGATTGTAGAGATAAGAGTGTCCTATAGGTCTGAAGGAGGCATTAGTGACCAGAATGACTACAGACCAGGATTTCCTAGCATTGACATTTATTGACATTTGGGGCCTGATAATTCCTTGTTGTAGGGGGCTTTCGTATGCTTTGTAGGTTATTTAGCAGCATCCTTAACCTCCACCCTCTGGATACCAATAGCAGCCCTTAGTTCTGACAACCATTGTCACATATACCCAGGGGCCAAAGAAGGGCAGAATTGTCTCTTAAGAACTACTGTTATAGGCTGATGATGGGGGCTTCAGAGCTGGAGTTGTTTTAGGGAAGAGGACAAGTGAAGAGTCTGGGAGTGACAAGGAAGATACCCAGCCTGATCCTGAGTCCAGTAGTATGAGATGTGTGACAAGTAAAAAAGAAGGTGATTGCTCTCTGAGAAGGCTACAGGAGATTGCCAGTTGTAGTTCAACTAAAGCAAGAAAGTACAATGGAGGTTGAGAATATATGTTCAGAACAGGAGATTTTGCTGATGACTGAGTACAAGTTCTAGAGGGTAGACAGAGTGGTTTCAGGAATCCAGTAAGAATGAGACATGGGATCTGAAAGGGGATAATATAAAGACCCAAATGGATTGATGGACTTGATGAGGTAGTTTTGATGGTGTCAAATTAGCTTTAATTGTTGGGACCCTGACTGTTGGGTGGGAGCAAGGCTCTTAAAGCATATAGTTCAGAGGTCACATATTTACTGCTGCCACTGGTACATGGAGGCTGTATAGAGCATCAAGAGACTGGGATCCATTCTAATACCTGAACTTGAAGCATTCCTGAAGGAGTTGAAAGTATGTGCTGCTCTGAGTGAAGAAGATAAAATGTGTGTACAGGGTAATTGCAATATAAAGGAATAAGCTGAGTCCCCACTGTCAGTAGAGAACTTGAGAAACACAAGTTAACAGCACACATTCTCCCAAACTAGGCAAGGCTAATACTGGTTTTGAGATGTTTTTTTGCTGTTCTAGAGTGAAATGCAAATAATAAGGAATATGAAATGAGTTTTCCTGACTGATCTTTATACTAGGTTTTTTTTTTAATGCTTTACATTTTATTACCCTTCTAATCCTTATGAGATAGAATATACTGTTAATAATTTTTATTTTCTACTCTTTGAGGTTAAAATATACTTTAAAAATACAAGATGGTAGAAGTATATGATAGGGACTTGGGGGCTTTGTTCTGATCATCACAGAATAAAAAGTTGGAAACCGTGTATTTCCAAGGAATTCAATTCAACAAATACTAAGTGCCTCCTCTGTACCAGACACTGTGCTGGTCACTGGGATATAAGGAAAACCAAGCAGGCATGATCCCTGCCTAAGTAGAGGTTAGAATAGATGGGTTCTAAATAACCTCCATGCAGCCCATTCCAATAGAATGGATTCCTGCAGACATTTGGGTTATTGGTATTTTTATTCTGTGTTATAAATAATAGAGAAGTGCACATCTCTAGTTAACTTTCTTTCTGAGTCTAGGTTCTCAGATTCCATATTACCCTTTAAGGCATCTTTTCTCAATGACATTATTAGAATATTTAGGTCTTATGAAAATACTCTTTAAAAATTTGTTTATAATAACCTACACAACTTACATTGACTTAATCCTGTTCGTTAATTTTAATACAGTTTGTAGATGTGGAAAAACTACAACTAAGACAGCACAGTCAATTGTAACCAAGGCTTTTTGTTGTTGTTGTTGTTGTTGATGATTGTTAAAAACCACAGCTTATGAAGTTTCCTCCAAGCTTTTAAACTCCTTATTAGTTATACCCTCTACATCCACAAGATGGAGTAAGAGTTCTAGATGAGACTTTCAAGTTTACCTTGAAATTGGAACTTGCTTTTTATATTAAGTATTTTTGCCTGAAAATCCAGAACATTGGTAATATTTATGTATTGGACCCTGGAAACTGCTGAGAAAATTCACACATCTTCTCTGTATGTCACAGGATAATTGTCTTTTAATATGGGAAAGACACTCTTCTGATGAAAAACTTGGCAGCATGCCTTTCCTTTATCAGGATATAAGGAGCAAAATTAGTAATTAGAAAGTCATGATTCCTTTTTATTATGTCTTGGTTGCAGTGGCTATGGTTTTGATTGTTGAACTGCAATGAGTAGTTTTAGGCAAATGTAATGGACATTATTTCATCACAGTGTCTTGTCCTTTAGTTGGTCTTTGTTTTTTTTTTCAAATTTTGGGTGCCCTTTTTTTGTACCTTTGGCCCTCCACTACTGACTCATTATTGAAAATATTAGATCAGAATTTATACTAATATACATAAGGACTTTAATAAAGTTTATTTTGTTCGTACCACTCAAGAAAAGGAAGTCATTTCCAAGTTAATATATAATGAAAGGGTATTAGAAAAACATTTTAGAATCACTCATTTTCTTTTTTTTAATATAAATTTATTTATTTTAATTGGAGGTTAATTACTTTACAGTATTTTAGTGGTTTTGCCATACATTGACATGAATCCACCACGGGTGTACATGTCCTGAACCCCCCTCCCAACTCCCTCCCCATCCCATCTCTCTGAGTCATCCCAGTGCACCAGCCCTGAGCACCCTGTCTCATGCATCAAACCTGGACTGGTGATTCGTTTCACATATGATAATTTACATGTTTCAATGCCATTCTCGCAAATCATCCCACCCTCGCCTTCTCCCAGAGTCCAAAGACTGTTCTGTACATCTGTGTCTCTCTTGCTGTCTCACATACAGGGTCATCGTTACCATCTTTCTAAATTCCATATATATGCGTTAGTATACTGTATTGTTGTTTTTCTTTCTGGCTTACTTCACTCTGTATAATAGGCTCCAGTTTCATTCACCTCATTAGAACTGATTCAAATGTATTCTTTTTAATGGCTGAGTAATATTCCATTGTGTATATGTACCACAGCTTTCTTATCCATTTGTCTGCTGATGGGCATCTAGGTTGCTTCCATGTCCTGGCTATTATAAACAGTGCTGCGATGAACATTGGGGTACACGTGTCTCTTTCAATTCTTGTTTCCTCAGTGTGTATGCCCAGCAGAGGTATTGCTGGGTCATATGGCAGTTCTGTTTCCAGTTTTTTAAGGAATCTCCACACTGTTCTCCATAGTGGCTGTACTAGTTTGCATTCCCACCAACAGTGTAAGAGGGTTCCCTTTTCTCCACACCCTCTCCAGCATTTATTGCTTGTAGACTTTTGGATAGCAACCATTCTGACCAGTGTGAGATGGTACCTCATTGTGGTTTTGATTTGCATTTCTCTGATAATGAGTGATGTTGAGCATCTTTTCATGTGTTTGTTAGCCATCTGTATGTATTCTTTGTAGAAATGTCTGTTTATTACTTTGGCCCATTTTTTGATTGGGTCGTTTATTTTTCTGGAATTGAGCTGCAGGAATTGCTTGTATATTTTTGTTGCTTCATTTGCTGTTATTTTCTCCCATTGTGAAGGCTGTCTTTTCACCTTGCTTATAGTTTTGTTTATTGTGCAAAAGCTTTTAAGTTTAATTAGGTCCCATTTGTTTATTTTTGCTTTTATTTCCAATACTCTGGAAGGTGGGTCATAGAGAATCCTGATGTGATTTATGTCGGAGAGTGTTTTGCCTATGTTTTCCTCTAGGAGTTTATAGTTTCTGGTCTTATGTTTAGATCTTTAATCCACTTTGAGTTTATTTTTGTGTATGGTATTAGAAAAGTGTTCTAGTTTAATTCTTTTACAAGTGGTTGACCAGTTTTCCCAGAACCACTTGTCAAAGAGATTGTCTGTTCTCCATTATATATTCTTGCCTCCTTTGCCAAAGATAAGGTGTCCATAGGTGCATGGATTTATCTCTGGGCTTTCTGTTTTGTTCCATTGATCTCTATTTCCGTCTTTGTGCCAGTACCATACTGTCTTGATGACTGTGGCTTTGTAGTATAGTCTGAAGTCAGGCAGGTTGATTCCTCCAGTTCCATTCTTCTTTTTCAAGATTGCTTTGGCTAGTCAAGGTTTTTTGTATTTCCATAGAGATTGTGAAATTATTTGTTCTAGTTCTGTGAAAAATACCATTGGTAGCTTGATAGGGATTGCATTGAATCTATAGATTGCTTTGGGTAGTATACTCATTCTCACTATATTGATTCTTCTAATCTATGAACATGGTGTATTTCTCCATCTATTTGTGTCCTCTTTGATTTCTTTAAGCGTGACCTTGTGGCGCAATGGTAGCGCGCCTGACTCCTGATTTCTTTCACCAGTGTTTATAGTTTTCTGTATATAGGTCTTTTGTTTCTTTAGGTAGATATATTCCTAAGTTTTTTTTTTTTTTCATTGCAATGGTGAATGGAATTGTTTCCTTAATTTCTCTTTCTGTTTTCTCATTGTTAGTGTATAGGAATGCAAGGGATTTCTGTGTGTTAATTTTATATCCTGCAACTTTACTATATTCATTGATTAGCTCTAGTAATTTTCTGGTGGAGTCTTCAGGGTTTTCTATGTAGAGAATCATGTCATCTGCAAACAGTGAGAGTTTTACTTCTTTTCCAATCTGGATTCCTTTTATTTCTTTTTCTGCTCTGATTGCTGTGGCCAACACTTCCAAAACTATGTTGAATAGTAGTCGTGAGAGTGGGCACCCTTGTCTTGTTCCTGACTTTAGAGGAAATGCTTTCAAGTTTTCACCATTGAGGGTGATGCTTGCTGTGGGTTTGTCATATATAGCTTTTATTATGTTGAGGTATGTTCCTTCTATTCCTGCTTTCTGGAGGGTTTTTATCATAAATCGATGTTGAATTTTTGTCAAAGGCTTTCTCTGCATCTGTTGAGATAATCATATGGTTTTTATCTTTCAATTTGTTAATGTGGTGTATTACATTGATTGATTTGCAGATACTGAAGAATCCTTGCATCCCTGCGATAAAGCCCACTTGGTCATGATGTATGATCTTTTTAGTATGTTGTTGGATTCTGTTTGCTAGAATTTTGTTAAGGATTTTTGCATCTATGTTCACCAGTGATATTGGCGTTTAGTTTTCTTTTTTTGTGGCATCTTTGTCTGGTTTTGGTATTTGGGTGATGGTGTCCTCATAGAATGAGTTTGGAAGTTTACCTTCCTCTGCAATTTTCTGGAAGAGTTTGAGTAGGATAGGTGTTAGCTCTTCTCTGAATTTTTGGTAGAATTCAGCTGTGAAGCCATCTGGTCCTGGGCTTTTGTTTGTTGGAAGATTTCTGATTACAGTTTCGATTTCCGTGCTTGTGATGGGTTTTTTAAGATTTTCTATTTCTTCCTGGTTCAGTTTTGGAAAGTTGTACTTTTCTAAGAATTTGTCCATTTCTTCCAAGTTGTCCATTTTATTGGCATATAGTTGCTGATAGTAGTCTCTTATGATCCTTTGTATTTCTGTGTTGTCTGTTGTGATCTCTTCATTTTCATTTCTAATTTTGTTGATTTGATTCTTCTCCCTTTGTTTCTTGATGAGTCTGGCTAATGATTTGTCAGTTTTATTTATCTTCTCAAAGAAACAGCTTTCGGCGTTTTTGATTTTTGCTGTGGTCTCTTTTGTTTCATTTGCATTTATTTCTGCCCTAATTTTTAAGATTTCTTTCCTTTTACTAACCCTGGGGTTCTTCATTTCTTCTTTTTCTAGTTGCTTTAGGTGTAGAGTTAGGTTATTTGACTTTTTTCTTGTTTCTTGAGGTAAGCCTGTATTGCTAGGAACCTTCCCCTTAGCACCGCTTTTATAGTGTCCCATAGATTTTGGGTTGTTGTGTTTTCATTTTCATTCGTTTCTTTGCATGTTTTGATTTCTTTTTTTTATTTCTTCTGTGATTTGTTGGTTATTCAGCAGCGTGTTGTTCAGCCTCCATATGTTGGAATTTTTAATAGTTTTTCTCCTGTAATTGACATCTAATCTTAGTGCATTGTGGTCAGAAAAGATGCTTGGAATGATTTCAGTTTTTTTGAATTTACCAAGGCTAGATTTTTAGCCCAGGATGTGATCTATCCTGGAGAAGGTTCCATGTGCACTTGAGAAAAAGGTGAAATTCATTGTTTTGGGGTGAAATGTCCTATAGATATCAGTTAGGTCTAACTGGTCTATTGTATCATTTAAAGTTTGTGTTTCCGTGTTAATTTTCTGTTTAATTGATCTATCCATAGGTGTGAATGGGATATTAAAGTCTCCCACTATTATTGTGTTATTGTTAATTTCCCCTTTCATACTTGTTAGCATTGGTCTTACATATTGTGGTGCTCCTATGTTGGGTGCGTATATATTTATAATTATTAATATCTTCTTGGGTTGATCCTTTGATCATTATGTAGTGTCCCTTCTTTGTCTCTTTTCACAGCCTTTGTTTTAAAGTCTATTTTATCTGATACGCGTATTGCTACTCCTGCTTTCTTTTGGTCTCTATTTGTGTGGAATATCTTTTTCCAGCCCTTCACTTTCAGTCTGTATGTGTCCCTTGTTTCAAGGTGGGTCTCTTGTAGACACCATATATAGGGGTCTTGTTTTTATATCCATTCAGCCAGTTATTGTCTTTTGGTTGGGGCATTCAACCCATTTACATTTAAAGTAATTATTGATAAGTATGATCCTGTTGCCGTTTACTTTGTTGTTTTGTGTTTGAGTATATACAACCTTTCTGCATTTCCTGTCTAGAGAAGATCCTTTAACATTTGTTGGAGAGCTGGTTTGGTGGTGCTGAATTCTCTCAACTTTTGCTTGTTTGTAAAGCTTTTGATTTCTCCTTCATATTTGAATGAGATCCTTGCTGGGTACAGTAATCTGGGCTGTGGGTTTTTCTCTTTCATCACTTTAAGTATGTCCTGCCATTCCTTTCTGGCCTGAAGAGTTTCTATTGAAAGATCAGCTGTTATCCTTATGGGAATCCCCATGTGTATTATTTGTTGTTTCTCCCTTGCTGCTTTTAATATTTGTTCTTTGTATTTGATCTTTGTTAATTTGATTAATATGTGTCTTGGGGTGTTTTGCCTTGGGTTTATTCTGTTTGGGACTCTCTGGGTTTCTTGGACTTGGGTGACAATTTCCTTCCCCATTTTAGGGAAGTTTTCAACTATTATCTCCTCAAGTATTTTCTCATGGCCTTTCTTTTTGTCTTCTTCTTTTGGGACTCCTATGATTCGAATGTTGGGGCGTTTCACATTGTCCCAGAGGTCTCTGAGGTTGTCCTCATTTCTTTTAATTCTTTTTTCTTTTTTCCTCTCTGCTTCATTTATTTCTACCATTCTATCTTCTACCTCACTTATCCTATCTCCTGCCTCTGTTATTCTACTGTTGGTTCCCTTCAGAGTGTTTTTGATCTCATTTATTGCATTATTCATTATATATTGACTCTTTTTTATTTCTTCTAGGTCCTTGTTAAACATTTCTTGCATCTTCTCAATCCTTGTCTCCAGGCTATTTATCTGTAACTTCAGTTTGTTTTCAAGGTTTTGGATCATTTTCACTCTCATTGTTCGGAATCCTTTATCAGGTAGATTCCCTATCTCTTCCTCTTTGTTTTGGTTGGTGGGATTCTATCCTGTTCCTTTACCTGCTGGGTGTTTCTTTGCCTTTTCATCTTGTTTAGATTGCTGTGTTTGGAGTGGCCTTTCCGTATTCTGGCAGTTTGTGGTTCCTCTTTATTGTGGAGGTTCCTCGCTGTGGGTGGGGTTGGACAGGTTACTTGCCAAGGCCTCCTGGTTAGGGAAGCTTGTATTGGTGTTCTGGTGGCTGAAGCTGGATTTCTTCTCTCTGGAGTGCAATGAAGTGTCCAGTAGTGAGTTTTGAGATATCAGTGGGTTTGATGTGACTTCGGGCAGCCTGTATATTGTTGCTCAGGGCTATGTTCCTGTGTTGCTGGAGAATTTGCGTGGTATGTCTTGCTCTGGAACTTGTTGGCCCTTGGGTGGTGCTTGGTTTCAGTGTAGGTGTGGAGGCGTTTGATGAGCTCCTATTGATTAATGTTCCCTGGAGTCAGGAGTTCTCTGGTGTTCACAGGTTTTGGACTTAAGCCTCTGGTTTTCAGTCTTATTCTTACAGTAGCCTCAAGACTTCATCTTCTTTCAAAGACAGTGGGCTGCCTTTCTGAGTGTCTGATGTCCTCTGCCAGCATTTGGAAGTTGTTTTGTGGAATTTGCTCAGCGTTCAAATGTTCTTTCAAAGAATTTGTGGGGGAGAAAGTGGTCTCCCCGTCCTATTCCTCTGCCATCTTAGGACCGCCCCCCCACTCATTTTCTTAAGCTTCATGACATTTCTGCATTTGTCTGATTGTAACTTTGTGGGGTAAAATTTGACTGTATTTCTCTTTTCTCCAGTATTTCCTACAAACTGATATATCTAGAGACTTAATTCCTTGCCAAATAAAAGTTACTTTTACTTTGTTTGGCTTTTTTTCTCATGTGGATATAATTCTCAGCTCTGCATAAATAGGTGTTACATATATTACCCAAATGTAATTTTTTAATATTGGCTCTGTCTATTTCTCTTGGACTGCTTTAGCTTGTGAAAGAAATAGAAGACCACTGAATACTTATCTGTGTTTTTAGCACTTCCCAGTGGAATTTCCTTCTTGTTTTTTTTTCTCTCAATAAGTTTTATTTCTGTCTGCTGATTTGGCATACCATTGTCCAGTCTTCTAAGTCAGGAAAATATGAATATCAGTAGAAATAGATTAGACTCTGCCATGGTAAAACTAATTTTGTTGTCTTTTATTTGTGTATAAATGTTCAGCTTCTTTAACATGATTGAGTACAGCACAGAATATTCTGATTTCCCAGTTTTCAAGGCTAAAATTACTTTTCCTTATTTGCCTGGCTATTATTGCAAACAGTGGGAATGTTCTGCTACTATTATTTCTCAAAACTCTTTTAACTTCTTTTATTCTTTTAGCATTTTGTGTTTTAAGTATTCCATCAATACTTAGGTGTAATAATATGATGTCCTATTTTTAGACCACTGATTTTGCTAATAGATTACTTTGATTTTGAATGAGCTGTGTCATCCCCATGGAAATAGTACTTCACTGGAAATTCTAGTTCATAAAGCTTAGTCTTCAGAAATGTTTCTCTTCTTCATTATCTTTGTTTTGTTACATAACTTTTAAAAACAATGGTTCTTCTCAGATGTAGCTGTTAACATCTATTTATTGTGTTTCTTCCTATATGGATGATTTGTTGTGCAAAGGTGAGGTTAATATATGGACTGAGAAAAGGAATTAAATAGGGTTATATTGTGTTATGTTTATCCTATGATAATTTAAGGAGTCTGTAGGAAAGGCATAATACTAACAAGTTGAAATAATATACTCTTCTTTGTCAATAGGCTTATTACTTACTCTACTAGCAGTTAGATGTCTACATATTTCGAACTCTGGCTTTTTATGTAATGGGGAATATGGCTAGGAAGTAAGCTACTGTAACGAATTTATTCATGAAAGTTATAAGGTGTGGTTTAAGGATATAAACACAGTATTAGTGACCTTTTTCTATCAAGAGGAAATTAAATTATATTGACTACATTTAATTTGCTAAGACCTAGAAGCTTAATCATTAAGCACTTATATCTTAGAGTTAAGATGATTTTATCACAGTCATGGTAGTTAATTTCTCCATATGAATTCTTTTGCTTATCATTCATTTACTCACTTATTGATGTCCGTGTTTTCTCTAGTTCACTCTTCCTCAGAGTAGAGTTGAACCATAAAACATTGCTGTTACATGAAGGAACTAAAAAGATAAATTCATTAATTTTGTATGTTTGTTTTTTGAGAAGGGAGGAAAAAATCAAACCTCAAATAGGTAAAATTATGTCTACACAGAAAAGCTTAGCAACCATTAGTCTGACTGGCTCTTAGAATTTATATAAAAAGGAATGCTATTGTTTTTGGAACTTCTGTTGTAATTTTTTTTTAATGCAGTTCATCAAGGAACAGATCAGGCTATTAATATCCTGTAAGAGTTTAAAAATTACATTTAAGATTATGTTTGTTGTTGGAAACATTTTAGCATCAAGAGATCAGGTCAAATAAATAGAGTCAAATATTCAACTACTATGTAGACATGATAAAAATAAGATAGATGTACATATTCAGAGAAGAGCTCTAAATACATTATTAATTGAGAAAAGTGAGATACTAAATATGTATAATGTAATCTCATTCTTTACAACTTAAGTGATATTTGTTTACTGACATATGCAAAAATATTTTACTAGTAGGATACACAAGAACCTTAACACGGTTTTATGTATTTTTTGAATTGTAATCATATGCATCTACTGCTTAATTAAAATATGTAAACTATTAAAGGTACCTTTATGTAATAAAATGTTGAAAGAAGGTCTTTTGAAATAGTAGATAAGGCAGCAATAATCTGTTATTTTTCTTGTTGTAGGAAATGTTCTTAAACTTAGAAAACTGTTACTTAAAACAGGATTACTCTTTCCTAGGATTTCCACTTGAACAGAGTTAACTTGGAAGAGTCTTCGGGAACGGAGAATTCTCCAGCTGGTGCTAGACCAAAGAGAAAAAACAAGAAGTCTTATGATTTAACTCCTGTTGATAAATTTTGGCAGAAACATAAAGGAAGGTAAATAAGAAAAACATTGATAAGTGAAAGATTCAACCCCTAAACAAATGCAAAAATGTCACCTGACTTAATTTGATTTAAAAAAAAAATCAAAACCAGTCATAGTGGTTCATGTACACAATGAATAAGAACTGTAAATTAAATAGTCTAAGGAGCTGTGTCATTATTGCTTACTTTCCTAGTTCTTATGTTGCTTTTGTTGTTTTGTTGGGACCACTTCCCTTTAAAATAAGTCCATTCCATATGATTTTGTAGATTTTATACGTAGTCTTTCTAAATTTCATTTCTGTCCCCATTGACCCTCTGTAGCACTATTTCTGCCTTTTATTAAGATTGGTTTCAGCGATAGGGAAACATCAAGGTGTGATTTACCCTTTTTGTTCCTTGCATGCCTTCGGACAAACCCAATTTTAGCTATCTGTGGAGAAAATACTTAAGCCTGAAAACCAGTTTTATTCAAAGTACATTAGGAATAATAGGTGAAAAATTTGTAGCAATTTGCCATTTGATCCCATGTGTAGCCCGCCAGGTTCCTCTGTCCATGGGATTCTCCAGGCAAGAAGATTGGAGTGAGTAGCCATTCCCTTCTCCAGAGGATCTTCCCAACCCAGGGGTCGAACCCAGGTCTCCTGCATTGCAGTCAGATTCTTTACTGTCTTGAGCTACAGGGAAGTGACTTAACTCCTTTGGCATACAGTAATCTCTCAGTAAATGCAGGCAGCGATCATTGTCTGTCAGCTCTGAGACCCAAAGGTACTAGAAATTTTAAGGATCAGCCAGAACATTTTACCTGCTCACTGCTATCTTTTGCCAACAGACTCGTCTGGACCTCAGTTAGGGCCTGCATTTGTATGTAAAACTGGACTGTGTTCCTCACAATCGTTTCAGATTTTGTCATTTCTTTGCTGATCATTAATGAAGTGTTATCAAGTATCAGAGTGGAGGAATGGGGAAAAGTTTTTGTTTTATTGCTTGATGAGAAGTGACCATTTCTTCCTTAAAAGAGAGAAAGCTTCTGGCCTCCCCTCAGGCTGTAGATGAAAAATACTTATGTTAGGAACTATTTCATGGTCAACACCTACTCATCTAGATACGTTCAGGATTAACACTGCATGACAGTTTCTGCCTGAGTTGGTCAATGATTGCAGATGAGTTGTATCTGAAGTCTATGGAAATTGCTTCTAAACTATACATACTGAGGAGATATCAGGGATTGGACCAACAAAACTGGCCTACATTCTGTTTTTACCAGTGGTGTTCTATGTATCAAATTTACAGATTTGAAAGGTTTTTTTCACAGTTAGCTGCATGTAATATTTTTTGCTACATCTTTGTAGTTACATGGACCCTTTGGCACCGTGTTATGGGTCATAATATTTAGTTGGTCTTTGATGTGCCATGCTTCTCTTCCTTTGTTTTTCAGTCACTTAAATATCTTTTTATTTTTTTTAATAGCTAAAGGTTGAAGAAAAATCGATACAGTCAGTGAAAAGAATAGAAATACAATTTAAATTTGTTTACATATAGAAGTATTATGATATACATTTTAAAGTAGTATTTAGAATGTAAATAGATATCACAAGAAAATGTAGTTTGATTTATCCTAATGTTTTCTGCCTATGTTGTATATAAAATATATGCAAATATAAATAGGTACATTTAAAACAATCCTCATTGTATATGTTTCAAGATTCACACAAAAGTCAATCTTTTAATCTTATACTCATAATTCCTCTTCTGCCAAACTGTTTTAGTCCATTCCCAGAAGTTGCAGAATCAGTTCAGCAAGAACTAGAGTCTTACAGAGCACAGGAAGATGAGGTTAAACGACTTAAAAGCATTATGGTAAGATTCTGTTTGCTTTCTTGGAAATATAAGGGAAGCAGGAGGACATCTAGAAGGAAAAAGAGGTTAACTTTTTTCCCTTATAAAAATTCAAGACCTTTCATTGCTTTAACGACAAAAAAAGATTGTTACATAAAATATTTAAAAAAAAAAAAGAAATCTTAAGTTCTGAGGAGTAGAGGGAACATTTAAAAAATTTAAAAATTTATGATTTGAAAAAATATATGTGAGTTTATTTTAGACATGTATGTTCCAGTGCTGCTCATTTTACTATACTTTGATCTCACTTCAAATTTCGTCTCTGTTTATTACTATGTGTAGTGACCTGTGGCAGGTCTCTGGACCTATTTCTTTATCTGAAAATGCCAGATGCTTCCTTTTTAGTCATCCAACCATTCATTAGATTGGTGGTGACTAGAACTTTTCTATAACTGTCAAAAATGCAGATGCTTGCTCCTTAAGAGGGGAAGAATTTTTATTCTGGGTGATCTAAATCTTACTACTGTTTATCAGTGATTCTAGGAATATATTGATGAAAATCAGTGCTTTGGCTTGGGATTTCTGAGTAGTTACTGGGACCTCTTTTTCTTTCCCAGGGACTAGAAGGCGAAGATGAAGGAGCCATAAGTATGCTTTCTGACAATACTGCTAAGCTAACATCAGCTGTTAGGTGAGTAAGCCGTATATCCTCTTTGAAGTCTTTCTGTTGATATGATTTATATTGGAAGTTAAAAAATCGATAAGTATTTTTCATGATAGGGAATAGTAATAGCATATACCTCTAAGTCCAAAGAACTGAATTGTGTTTTTACTGTATTCAAGCTGACTAGAGTTCCCTCCTTTATTTTTTTAATTGAAGGATTGCTGCTTTACAGAATTTTCTTGTTTTCTGCCAGTTACCAACATGAATCCTTTATATAGCAGATCATTTGTTTCTTTTACTAGTTAGAATTGTGTAATGGGAGTCATTTTGTCACTGAGATAGCATTGATGATAAGGTAAGGTGAGTTATTGTTAATTTTATTGTTGCTGCTATTACTATGTTAGCTAAAGTTTAAGCAGTATCTTTTGGAATCTTTAAATACCATCAAGGAGAGAGAATTTCATGTTTTAGAAATATAGGTAAAATTTTCCCATTTCTGATTTTATTCTAAACCTCCAAGTTTTGGAATTAGAAAGTGAAATGATAGAATGATGATATTTGGGAGGCAGATTATTTTAAAATAAGAAGCATTTCAACTGTATTAAAGTGTAAATACTGTATATGTTCAAGCCTAGAGATTAAGTTCAGTTGATAGTTTAACATGTAATTTTGGCCCTGTTTTACTCTTCCAAATTTCCTCAGAGGAAACACCCAGGTTTGAGTTTTATTAAAATTTATGTCATTTCCTTAGAAAATTTAACGGTTAATTTTCAATTTTTTGATACTTGTAGCTCTTTGCCAGAACTCCTTGAAAAAAAAAGACTTATTGATCTCCATACAAATGTTGCCACCGCTGTTTTAGAACATATAAAGGTAAATTTAGCTTCTCCCTCCTTACAATATAACTACTAATTTGTAGGGTTTAGACTTTTAAGATTCTTATTCACTGTCTCATTGAGCCCTAACTGTAAGGTTGAATTATAATTATTGAAGGCAGCATTATTACCTTCATTTTTGCACATGAGGAAACCAATCGAGGAAGGTTAGTGATTTGCCCAAGGTCACACATTCAGTAAAGAGAACTTAGCACCTGTGATATTTTTATTATGTTTCACTGCCTTAGTAATGCCTCTACATGTGCTACTTTGTTAATAATAGATTTGTATCTAAACATCAGTAATTCAGGTTTAGACACCCCTTTACTATAGTACTGTCTGAAATATGTTGATAACATCACATAATGAAATGCAACTTTGTTCCAAACATTTTAGTTTAAGATTAGTCTGTTAGCCTTATAGCTTCTTACTGTCTCCCACTATACTGTGATTTTGAAACAAATGTATTGGATAATCCTGTATGTTGTCTATCATAATTATTTTTTCTTGTTACTTTACTCATAACTCCATATCATTTTGATTTAATCCATTCATCAGTATTCTACTGTCATTTATTCTCTGGACATGGAACTGAATTCCATTGACAGATTGGTGATATACCAGAATATAGTTACTGCTGACCCCTGCATTCCATTTGAGATGATACATTTGAAAAAGCAGTGTAAAACTGAATATACTTGCTGTCTGTCAAACATTTTGATAACAACTTATATTTATGGAGAAGGGGATTAAACATTTTTTAATGATTTTAAAAGTCTTAGAGCACTAGAAAGGAGCTAATATAGATAGATTTCATCATTGTACATCATAGAATTTAAACCTGCATAATTTCTGTTAAGCTGACACCTGATTTTTTTCTTTGTTCCACTTCTTGATTTTGATCTTGCTATTTTCATGTACCTACAGAAATAGAAATGTAATTGTGCAGTCTAGATGATATCTGATAGCTTCCATATGTTGCAGCTCTGTAAAGTGGAAAAAGGCTGCTCATTTTTTTACCTGAGGTCATTGTCTCCAGTGAAGATAATATATATAACTCTTGGAATGTAACAGAGAAGCTATATTCAGTGATATCCTTCACTCAGAAAAGACAGGCTTTGCTTACAAAGCTAATATAAAAAGTTAAAAATATGTTGTATTAAAACAAAATATAAGTTCTAGTTTACATCAGCTAAACTGTAGTTTTGTAGTCAAGATATTCTGATCTATTAAACCAATGCTCTTTGAGTACATGCTGTTTGTTTATGACAGTTGTTAATAGTCTGTGTGTTACTCTGAGATTTAAACTGTTCTGTGGACTTTTTTTGACTTTAGTTTTTTCAGGGTTTTTGGTTTTTCTTTGGAGGGGGCGGTTCTCACAGCTATAAAATCACAAAAGTGCTAAACTCAGCTCCTACTTCCAAACTGAATTGTGTAACCTAAAGTATTTAAAAACATATTATCATGCCAATGGAAAGTGCACATTTTCATCTTATTCATAAAACTTTACAAACACTATCCTGCCACAAATTTATATGAATATACTCTAGATCAAAGACTAGAGTTTATGGTTTAAGAAAATTCTGGATAAAGTAATTTACTCAATTGTGTTTATTAAATGGCTCTGTGGGTATTGTGCTGGGCCCTAGAGATTACATGGTAAACAAGGTGGACAAGTTCATTCTTTTGGATCTAATCTTATATTGACAAAAAGCAAAGTAAGCAGTTAGAAAGCATGGCATTTAGGTGGTGTGAAAACACCAAAATAGGGTGATGTGAGGTGATAGACAGTGGCTCAGAGGGTTGTTCTAGAGGAAGTGAAATTGCCTTTGATGAGATGATGATTGAGTCGAGACCTGAATCACACAAAGGAGCCAGTTAGTGAAAATCTCAGGGCCACCCATTTCAGGCAGAGGGAATAAGTGCTGCATGGCCTTAAGGCAAGACAAATTTACTATTTGAGAGCACCTAGAAGATGACTAATGTACTCATAGTGAGGAGGGAAAGAGTTGATATAATACTATTGGATCAAGAGAAATAGGGATTTAAGTATGATGGAAGTCACTGGAGGTTAATGCCATGATTTGATTTATGTTTCAACTAGAGAATGGTCTGAGGAGTGTTGAGGAATGGATGAGTTCTGGAAGATGGCTATTATACCTAAGTGGAGAATGGTATATTTTAAGGAAAAATTTACCTATGAAATTCTTTATGATGCTTATTTATAATTTTATATGAGCTGTGAATCAGTTTGTCCTAATGGATGCCATCTGTCTGATAAATTTTATTATGTCACCATGCCTGACCCAAAATTTCCTCTTTCAGACCTGGTTGCTTGGCTCTGTATAAAAGAACTTGTTTCTTCCTGGATTGCTAATAAGCAGAGCATCTTATACTAAGAAACTAGTTTGTCATTCAGGGTGTTAAGTAGTTATATATAAAAGCTACATAGTTTGAAATAATTTTTGTGCTATAACTCAAGGAAGACACCATTTTCCTAATAGGATCTGATATAAAGAAACCATAAAGGACATTATATAAGGTCATTTACTCGCAGAGGGAAAATTTCATGTATGAGACACCATGTTCCTCGTTGGATCATTCTAGGAAACCCAATTAATACCAGAAGTTTTTTTGTTTTTTTAAATCACAGATACAGGAGTGTATTTATTTTAAATATTTGCATATAAATTATAATTGCACTTATTAAGCCACATACTCTGAGTTATCATGATATTAGAAATTCTGTTAGTATAGAAAAATTGCAGTGTTTTTGAGAAGAGTCCTGTTTTAATTAGAACATCTCTTTATTCTATGTCAAAGCTAGCAGGTAAATGGTGTTGCTTCCAATTATTCTCATTACTCATAGTTATAAAATTTTTTCTTATAGCTTTTTATAATTATTAAATTTCCAACTTTAAAATACTTCAAAATGATACATTTATTTGTGCCATTTTGATGTTACACCATCTGCCTCTGGCTATATAATGTTAATAATAATTTTAAAAGTATTTTTCTCCAATATCTCTTACTCTTTACTAGAATTTGTTGACCATCTGGGCTTCACTTCTTTGTAAACATTCATTCACCTAAGCAGTAAATATTTATTTATTATTATTATTGTTAGCAAGAATATTATGACTCTTCATGCAGAGATCTCAGAGCACATCTCTTGGTATTTGTCTTTATTGCAGTTTTGCGTATTTCTTATTTGGGGATGTTTAGTTTATAGCTGCTGCTTATATTTCTTTAGAGCATTTTCTGAAGCAGAATACTAGAAGAAATTAATCTCTTTAGAAGTCCTGGCAGTTATCCAGCAGTTGATGTTTGGCAGCACAGCAGTTTGTGACAACTTTGACAAATATTGTCATGTAAATTTATCGCTATTCTAAAGATTTTAGTGGCTTGAGTAGTCAGGTTTGGTTTAATAGGTTAAGAGTAAATTGTGGATTGTAAAGGAAGTTTCCCTGTGGCAGACAGATTCTCTAGCTGTGGCATGGGAGCCTAGTTGCTCCAAGGCGTGTGGGGTCTTTGTTCCCCATCAGCGATCTAACCTGTATCCTCTGCATTGCAGGGTAGATTCCTGACCACTGGATCACCAGAGAAGTCCCAGCAGTTTTTTCATTTCTAATACAAATAAGATTTTACCCCCACTTGTTGGTTGTTAGGGAATGGATTCTGAGATTACTTAAATTTGTAGACAGATTTCAGTATATTTTAATGATTACTGTCTCAGCTGCATAGCCACCCATAATTAATTATTTTCTAGCATCAGAAACCTAAGAAAAGGAAAAGTCACCTACATGTAAGTCAGCGTAGAAAAGAGAAATGGCATGCATGCTCTTTCTCCTAGTGCTCCCACCTGAGAGGAAGAGCTCTCACATCTGAATGCGCCTTACCGAGGTAGCCGGCCAAGAATAAGCCGTTAATAAGCTCTTGTGGATTATTGGTGCTGAATCTTCATTTCTGTTTTGCTGCTTCTTGTGGAGAAAGTTAAGAGGTACTGAGTTAGGTCTAAAGACATCCTCTGATCAAGCAAGCATGTACTGACTTAGCTCTATACACACTGAGCAAGACTTAGCTCTTGCTAGCAATGCTAATTTTTAACTAGAGCACCCCCTTCAGGGGACTTATTCTTCTTTGGTCCAACTTCTTTATCTTTCTTAGGGGAAAATAAACTTTCAAAATAAAGTAGAAACTGAACTGATCAGCTGATCAGCACATCAAATTAACCAATGCTCTATGTTCCTCGGAAACAGCGGTTGCTGACCACATTATTACCACGCTAACATGTGACATCTAGTGTTTTTTTGCAAGTTGAATTTTTGGTTTGTATTTTATTCCAGTCTATTTATGTCAATGGTATAAGTAGGAAAAGAGGTTTTCTCTAAAACTGAGTTACCTACCTTAGACTCAGTGAAGGTGGTGATTTAATTACTACTTAGTTTAGTAGTGGTGGCAGGGGGCAGACAACTGTAAAACATTGAAAAATCTTGAAAGTACTAGAATTGCTTTATGTTGTAATTGTAAACGTTTATAAATTTTTGTATCTCACTTCATATGGCAACCCATCCCATGGACGGAGGAGCCTGTTGGGCTATAGCCCATGGGGTCACAAAGAGTCAGACACGACTGACTAACTTCACTTCCACTTCCACTTCTTCAAAGAAACTTGAAGTTATAGCTGATCACTTATACATGAGCATTATGCAGGAAAGAAAAAAATTTCAGTCCATGAACCTTAGTACTCAAGGGAAGGGTCTTGGGTCTACATCAAAACTGACAGACAATTATATGTTTAGATCTTAAGTTAAATTGTAGTGTTTAAACATGTATATACAGCCAGGTCCTTTTTTATTTTTTCTTTTGGCTATGCTGGGTCTTCATTGATGCTTGCAGACTTTCTCTAGTTGTGGCATGCAGGGGGGGTACTTTCTAGTGGAGGTGTGTGGGTTTCTCATTGTGGTGGATTCCTTTGTTGCAGAGCACGGACTCTAGGGCGCACAGGCTTCGGTAATTGTAGCACAAGAGCTCAGTCATTGCAGCTCACGGGTTGACCCATGGGATGTGGAATATTCCTGGATCATGGATTGGACCCATGTCCTCTGCATTGGCAGGCAGATTCTTAAGCACTGGACTACCAGGGAGATCCCCCCCTTTTTTTTTCTTTGCATTAACTGACTTTGATTAACTGATCACTGCTCTCCTGATCACAGTAGGGAAGAAATTGTACTGTCCTGTAAATCAGAACATTTCTCTGTCTGGATTTTGACTAATCTGTTTTAAATGATCTTTTATCCAGTACACTACTGAGTGAATGTTCATATGACCTTGCTGTCTTTTCTTCAAGGCAGAAGAAAATATATCTTATAGCAGGAAGTCCCCAATGGACAGACTGTCACTATCTTCTACCTCTTTTCATCCCAAATAAGATTAGTCATTATCAGAACTTAAAGAAGTTTTCTTTACTCCAAGTATGACCAAAGACAGCTCTTGAATGTGTGAAATATCTTTCAGTTTCTCACACTGAGTTTCTGGAGACTTCTTTCACATCTTCAAAAAACGAAGTGTGGAATTACCTTTCTCTTGCTCTTTGCTCACTTTACCACCATCAGGTTTGTCATTAGCAAGACTCAGTAGAGTCATAAAGGTTAAATTCAAAGAATTAAAGACTTCTCACAACTCAATAGAGAAAATGCACAACCCAGTTGTTAAAAGGGCAAAAAATTTGCACAAAGATTTGACTGAAAAAGATATCTGAGTGATGAATAAGTTCAAATCATTAGAAAAATAACAAACTAAAACAACAGTGAGATACCTCTGCATTTCTATCAAAATGTCTAAAATTTAAAATATTGATCATGTCAGCCTTTGGCAAGTATGCAGAAGAACTAGAACTCTCATATTTTGCTGGTTGAAACGTAAAATGGTACACCCACTTTGGAAAACAGTATCTCAGTTTCTTAAAATGTGAAACACAAATCCATCATGTGCTCCAGCCATTCTGCTCCTAAGTGTTTACTCAAGATAAATGAAAGCAAATATATTCAAAATACATGAATATTCATAGCAGCTCTTTGTCATAGCCCCAAACTGGAGATCAGTCAAATGTCTATCAACAGGCTAACTGAGTAAACAAAGTCCAGTATATCTATACAGTGGGCTGCTATTCAACAATTAAAAAGGAGGTACTATTAAATCATACAACAGTATGTAGTGGATGAATCTCAGAGTAATTACACTGAGTGAAAGAAGCTACATTAAAAAAAGAGCGCATGATCTATAGTTGTGTTTACATAAAATTCAGAAAAATGCAGGCTAATCTACAGTCACAGAAGGTAGGACATGAAGAATGGTGTTGGAGAGCCAAAGGAGAGTGTTTACAGTGAGAGGATTTCCTTAACTGATGTGAATGATATGTTCACTATCTGGATTGTGTATGCGGCTTCATGGGTAAATATTTATGTTAAAACTTACCAAATTCTGTGTTTTATATGTTATTTTACTTTGATAAAAGTGAAGAATTCAATGCTTAGCGTTCACCTACTTCAGATCGTCTACAAACAAGAAAACAGATTTTTATTAAGTCATTGAGAAAACCAAAGACTAATTTTGGTAATGTGAATTTTTGGCTTTACAGCTTAAATGACATAGAATAGCAAGAAACAGAGGATATGCTACATAGTTTATGAGTGGGTAAACCCAGGATTTTTTTTTTTCGGTCTCTTCACTTTTAAGAATATGCTGTAGGTTAAACACAGAGTAGCAGCAGACTTGTGAAGAACAGTCTCAGATGTTTAAAATAAAAGGAGAGGACAGATGCATTCTGTAACTTTTTAAATAGATATCTCACATTTTATTTATTTATACCTTGACTTGTTCTACAGAATTTAAGGTCACTTAGAATGACAGCACGTAGAATAACAGAATAGAGAATAATTCATAAACACCAGGGTTATACAAATCAGATTAGAAAGTAGAAAATCAAACATTGCCCTTATAACTCCTCCGTCCTGTGGCCCCCATTTTCCAGAGTCCTTCACAAACCTCCTGTGGAACTTAGGACTAGAAGGAACCCTGAGACAGAGTTTTTAGCAGATTCCACAAGATAGGTTTCTTCTTTGGTCAAATAAAGTTAGAAGTAAAATGTGCTGTATCTTCCTCTTGGAGATTCATAATGCAGTGTAGTATATGCATTTTAAAAACATTTTAAAAAAACTTAAAACTGTTGACTTTGGAATACTTTTAGGGGTTATTTCTTAACAACCAACTATAAGAACTAGCACTCTACAGAACATATTTTGTGAAATATTCTTCATTTAATCAGTGAAGGAAATAAGATATACCTCTTACCTCCAAAAAAGATAAACTATTCCCTAGTTAATGGCAGAGCTGGAACTCATACCTGAAACTCTTTGTATTTTGTCTTGTAATTTTTTTTTGCTCTGCCATTTATCATTGTTACTCTGTTTCAGTCCAGCTCAGTTTATCAAGTAAAGGCAAGAATACCTCATTTAAAGAAATGACTTAAAGAATTTTGCATTCTTTTACTTAACTCCTGATAGTGCTATTTTGGCTTTCTTTCGTCTGTACTTACTGATCACCTATGATGTACAGTTCTGTAGATGGTTCTTATTTTAAACCAGTGAAAACATTGACATCTTGATTGTTATGTGAGTACTAGAGTACTTGATAAATAACATATATTTTAAGATACTATGTAAATGATCTTGTTTTTACTATAGTGCCTTATAGAGTGCTTTATTACTTCACAAATATTTTAATTTCAAATGTAGCATCCTCAGATCATGATCTTTGACTGAAAAAAACATGTGATGTGAGTTTTTTTTTCCTTTTAAAGAGAACAAACTTTTTTGTGTACTTATATATCAGGTAATTTAACGTAATAGATGTATTCCCTCATTCTTCAGAGGAAAATGAATCTCAGAGATACTGAAGACTTGAAACCAACTGCCAGAGCCTGAAATTGAACTTTGACTTTTAACTTTTAAACCCCGTACCCTGTCGCTGTACTGTAGTTCCTTAAAACATAGCCATCAGAAATGTAATGAGAATGGTTTTGCTCTTTCATAATCCTTTTGGAGTAATCTTAGGTTCAGAAGTAATTTAAACAGATGAACAAGAAGTAGAAGTAAGGAACCCCAGTTGTCTTACTAAAGTATTTGACCATTCAAATGTGTGTTTATTCATTTAAAAAATCCTCAGTGGGCCTAACATTTTATGTCCATGAATGCTTAAATAGGAAATGAAAATTTAGTAGTCAACTTTTAAATTGTTTCATAAAACAAGTATACTTTTTTAAATAATGGATTTTTATTAAGTCAATTATGTTGAAATACCAATGAATATCTCAAGAAAAATTGACTATAGCAGCCAACATGAATACTTACAAATATATATGATTATATATTCTGTGTATTCATTATTAATATGACTATACTCCTAAAGCTAACATTTGAGCACATACAGAATCATATCTATATTGTTTTCCTTTCATTTGAATTATTTTATATAATATCTATGAAGAAGTAAAAGTGAAAGTTGTTTTTATTCAAAGCTACACATATTTTCCCAAGATATTGCACATACTTTATTAAATGTGGCCCTCTCTTTTGTTTTCCATTAGATACATGTCTTCTTTTGGTTTTAGTTTTTGTTTTAATTAATAGGCTTTATTTTTTTAGAGCAGTACTATGTTTGCAGAAAAATGAGTGAAAAGTAGAGTGTTTCTATATACCCTCGTACCCACCCATCCCTACTTTCCCCTGTTATTAATATCTTGCATTAATATGGTATATTTGTTACAATTAATAACCCAATATTAATACAATACTAACTAAAGTCTGTAGTTTACATTAAGCTTCCCTCTTTTGTGTTGTACATTCTGTGGTTTTTGACAAATGTCAAAATGATGCAATGATGACATGCATCCATCATTAAGATACCATACTAAATCGTTTCAGCTGCTCTAAAATCCTGTGTGCCTCTGTATATCCTTCCCTCCCTCCCCACACATCCCTGACAATCACTGATCTTTTTGTTGTCTCCACAGTATTGTTTTCACAGTTGGAATCACTGTAGTACGTAGCTTTTTCAGAGTGGTTTCTTTTACTTTTGTTGCTCAGTCATATGGACTCTTGTGACCCCATGGACTGCAGCCTGCCAGGCTTCCCTGTCCTTCACCATCTCCCGGAGCTTGCTCAAACTCATGCCCATCCAGTTGGTGATGCCATCCAACCATCTCATCCTGTTGCATCCCATTCTCCTCCTGCCTTCAATATTTCCCAGCATCAGGGTCTTTTCCAGTGAGTCAGCTCTTTGCATCAGGTGGCCAAAATATTGGAGCTTCAGCATCCATCCTTCTAATGAATATTCAGGGTTGATTTCCTTTAGGGTTGACTGGTTTGACCTCCTTGCTCTCCAAGGGACTCTCAAGAGTCTTCCCCAATACCACAGTTCAAAAGCATCAATTCTTCAGCGTTCAACCTCCTTTATGATCCAACTCTCACATCCATACATGACTATTCGAAAAACCATAGCTTTGACTAGATGGACCTCTGTCGAAAAAGTAATCTCTCTGCTTTTTAATATGCTGTCTAGGTTCATCATCACTTTTCTTCCAAGGAGCAAGCATCTTTTAATTTCATGACTGCAGTCACCATCTGCAGTGATTTTGGAGCCCCCAAAAATAAAGTCTCTCACTATTTCCATTGTTTCCCCATCTATTTGCCATGAAATGATGGGACCATATGCCATCTCAGTCTTTTGAATGTTGTCTTTTAAGCCAGCTTTTTCATTCTCCTCTTTCACCTTCATCAAGAGGCTGTTTAGTTCCTCTTTGTTTTCTGCTGTAACGGTGGTGTTATCTGCATATCTGAGGTTATTGATATTTCTCCTGGCAATCTTGATTCCAGCTTGTGCTTCCTCCAGCCCAGCATTTCTCATGAGGTACTCTGCATATAAGTTAAATAAGCAGGGTGACAATATACAGCCTTGACATACTTCTTTCCCTTTTGGAACCAGTGTGTTGTTCCGTGTCCAGTTCTAACTCTTGCTTCCTGACCTGCATACAGGTTTCTCAATGGGCAGATCAGGTGGTCTGGTAGTCCCATCTCTTGAAGAATTTTCCACAGTTTGCTGTGATTCACACAGTCAAAGGCTTTGGCATAGTCAGTAAAGCAGAAGTAGATATTTTTCTGGAACTCTCTTGTTTTTTTGATGATCCCATGGATTTAATCTCTGATTCCTCTGCCTTTTCTAAATCCAGCTTGAACATCTGGAGTTCACGGTTCACATACTGTTGAAGCCTGGCTTGGAGAATTTTGAGCGTTATTTTACTAGCGTGTGAGATGAGTGCAATTGTGCAGTAGTTTGAGCATTCTTTGGCATTGGAATGAAAATTGACCTTTTCCAGTCCTGTGGCCACTGCTGAATTTTCCAAATTTGCTGGCATATTGAGTTCAGCACTTTAACAGCATCATCTTTTAGGATTTGAAATAGCTCAGCTGGAATTCTATTGTCTCCACTAACTTTGTTCATAGTGATGCTTCCTGAGGCCCACTTGACTTCACAGTCCACAAGATGTCTGGCTCTAGGTGAGTGATCTAGAGTAATCTTTTACTTAGTTAAATGCATTTAAGACCCTTCCATGTCTTTTCATGGCATAATAGCTCATTTCTTTTTATTGTTAACTAATAGTCCATTGTCTGAATGTACCATAGTTTGTTTGTTCATTCAATTATTGCAGTGCATTTTGGTTGTTCTCAACTTCTGGTATTTATGAATAAAGCTGCTATAAACATCCATGGGGTTGACATAAGTTTTCAGCTTCTTTCAGTAAATCTATAAGAACATGATTGCTGGATCACATGGCAAGAGTTTTTTTTAGAATTGTAAAAAGAAAAACTGCCAAACTCTCATACAGGATGACTTTACCATTTTGCATTCCCATCAGCAGTGAATGAGAGTTCCTGTTGCTTCATATCTTCACCAACGTCTGGTGTTGCCAGTGTTGGGTTTTAGCCCTTCTGATAGGTGTGCAGAGTGTCTTATTTTAATTTTCATTTTTCCAGTATGATCTGATGTGGAGCATGTTTTCATATGCTTACTTGTCATCTGTGTATCTTTCATGAAATGTCAGGTCTTTGGCCCATTTTTAATCATGTTTTGTTTTTTATTGTTGAATTTTAAGAGTTCTTTGTATTTTCAGAGGGAAAAATCCTTTAATATAGTTGTCTTTTGCAATTATCTTAACACTTCTCTGGCTTGTCCTCTCATTCTCTACTAATTAGTAGTATCTTTCACAGAACAGAGACCTCTAATTTTAATCAAGTCCAGCTTTTTAATTATTTCTTTCATGGATCATGCCTTTGGTGTTGTATATAAAAAATCATCTCTCTACACAGGTCATCTAAAATTTCTCCTGGTACCTTTTAGGAGTTTTAGTTTTGCATTTTACATTTAGGTCTGTGATCCATTTGAGTTAACGTTTGTAAAAGGTGTAGGGTGTGCGTCTCTTTTTTTTTTTTCCTTTTGCATGTGCATGTCCAGTTGTTCCTTCACCATTTGTTGAAAAGACTGTCCTTTCTCCATTGAATTGAACTCTTCTGTCAAAGGTTAGCCAACTATATTTGCTTTTTTTTTTTTTTCCCCACAAACACCCCACTGTTTTAATCACTGAAGCTTTTAAGTTAAGTATTAAAATTCAGGTATTGTCAGTCCTCCATCTTTTTTTGTCTCCTTCAATACTGTGTTGGCTATTCTGGGTATTTCATGTCTCCATATAATCCTTAAAATGAGTTTGTCAATATCCACAAAATAACTTGCTGGAATTTTGATTGGAATTATGTTGAATCTATAGATTAAGTAGAAAGAACAGACATCTTGACAATAATGAGTCTACCTATTCATAAATAAGAAATGTCACTTCATTTATTTTTTGGAGTACTAATGAAAATGTCATTGTGCTTTCATTTCAGTTTCAATTGTTCATTGTTAGTATATTGGAAAGCAGTCAACTTTTATATATTAACCTTGTAGTCTGCAACCTTGCTGTAATCACTTATTAGTTCCCAGGAGATATTTTTTGTGTTTCCTGGAGATTTTCTACATAGACAATTGTGTCATCTGCAAACAAAGATAATTCTATTCTTTCTTCACAATCTGTAGACTTTTTATTTCCTTTTCTTTTTTTAGTTTATTGCATCAGCTAGCACTTCTAGTACAGTGTTGAATAAGAGTGTGAGCGGGAACATCTTTACCATGTTCCTGATCTTAGCAAGAGAGCATCTAGTTTATTCTCATTCTCTTTTCTGGGAGCGATTGTAGAGAATTGGAATGATTTCTTCTTTAATGTTTGGTAAACTTCACTAGTGAACTCACCTAGACCTAATTCTTTCTATTTTAGGAGGCTATTATTGATCAGTTTCTTTAATAATATAGGCCAGTTCACTCCATAAAGTGAGTTTTGATAGATTGTCTTTCAAGGAATTGCTTCATTTCATCTAGGTTATCAAGTTTATGAGCACAGATTTGTTTTAAGTATTTTTTTATTGTAGAATAAAAGTAGACTTTATACTTTAGGGACATATATAGACCACAGACTACTATAATATAGTATAGAGATGCTTTTAACCCAGGGGAACAATTATCTAAATATAGTTCTGGATGATGCTAGAAACTACACATTTAAAGAAGAAAGAAAGGACAAGAAAAGGCTACTAGAGTATGAAGAATCTTCAGTTAAGATCAGGTCGTATCTTAGAAGTATAGTTCTAAGTTCATTTTAGCTTAAGGATATACTTGCCTGTAGACATTAAAGTGTCCTACCAACCCTATTTAATTCATAATATGAAATATTTCTTACGTGTTGTAGCAAAGAAGGGTTTATCATCTCTTCTCCCTCCTGTAAGAAATTCAAGGAGAAAAATATTGGGATTCTTAATAGTGAAAGGAAGGGTAACTAATCTCATCTTGTATTTCACTGCTGACTCTAGAATTGGGGCTTGGAGACAGGGGAAGGCCAAGAAATACCACTCTAATTTTGTCGTCATCCAGTCATAGACTGAGGGGAGACTTGTGAATTGTAGCTAGCAGTGAATAGGTGCTGCCTGTAACTAGAATAAACAGAGGAATGGTTAAAAAAAAAGGAAATTAAAAAACCTAATTACGGGAAAGAAAAAGGAATTCCTTCTGTGTCCTGTGTGGGTCATCAGTAGATCTTCCTGGGTTATGGGTTCTCAAAAGATATACTACTTATGCACCTCAAATGACTGAAGAATTTTTAGAAATGCCCTTTCTTTTGTTCTTTTTAAACTCAGCAGGCTATTGGCTGTTGCCAGTTGAAAAATACCATACACATACACATACTCTATATGTTCTTTTAGATTAACAAAATGATAAACCCAATTACAGGTAAATAACAATTCAGTACATTTAGTTGGCTAATATATATAAAATACATATATATATGGTTAATTTGATACAAATGTTGACACAGTGTACTGAAAAATGAAAAAATATCCTCCTGATTGTAGAAGAACTTTAGAGTTTTTTATTATTTTTTTAAAATCACATTCTTCCCTTAGTTCTTCTAAAGGGATTTTTAGGAAATTCATGACTCTCGGAGTTTATATCACTAGATATAATTTGTTTTCTACACATAGTCCTTTGTTGTTCTATAATATTCTCTTCTTGTTCATTTGTTCTTGATATTTATTGAAGCTGCCAAAAATAGTTTTGTAATCTTGACCTTGTTATTTTGCTTTATATTTTTAATTTGTCTTATTTTCCATGTAACTCTCATTATCCAATTTGTGTTCTCTGAATCCATATTGTACAGGAAATATCAATCTTTGAGACAGAAGTTGTTTCTCTTAGTATTTTCCCTTTTTTAAGAAATTTAGAAGGGACCTATAGATTATTATATCTCTGGACAAATTCACCACATATATGTAAATTATGTGTATTACCAAAAAAACAAATAGATACTAATTGACAAATATACTTTCTTTCACAAAGCATATACAAAGGAAGCAATAAATTGTTCTTGAGGAAAATGTAATTTTCCCTACTGTTTATCTGTGGTGTATATGGAATCTGGCCTGGATTTGAATCTCAGCTCTTTACTACTTCTACTCTGGTAACCTTGAATAAATTTATGTTTCCTTGTCTGTTTCTTCATCTTTAAAATGGGACTAATAATTCCTTGTTCATAGTGTTGTCTGGAGAGTTAAATGAGATAATCTGATTTTGTAGCTTTTAAACACTGTTCTCTGGTACCCTAGACTCAATAGAGACATTTAATTGGTCACTTGTATCTATTTTATGTTTAGGGTTCTGCAGAAGATTTGGTTTGAGAAAGAGGGTCCTGAGGTTCTCTGTTTAAAAACATTTGAAAGCCATAGCTGTAAGTAAAGTGCCTTGCACATACTAGGTATTGAACAGATACTAGTTCTCTTATGCAGGTTAGAAAATCTTTACTTCATTCCTTTCCCTCCCGCATGAGGCTCCTTCCCAGTCAGTATATTGAAATGCCATATGGTTTTTATTTAACTCCTTTATGGAAATATAGTTCACATACCATACAATTCACCTTTTTAAAGCATACAATATAGTGGTTTTTACTATATTCACATAGTTACACAACCATAATCACAAGGCAATTTTAGAACATTATCACCTTCAAAAGAATGTCTAACCATTAGCCGTCAGATTAACTTTTTTAAAATTCTGCTTCCATTGTTCATTAGAAGTTAAAATGTGGATAAGTTAATGCGTCAGGAAGAGCAAAATGAGCCTAAGTGAGCCATGTTTCTTCATTTATGTAGGTACACACATTAGATTCCATTATGGCATTTAGCATACTTAATTTTATCTATTAAATCACTAAAGCTTGATTCTCTGCATTTTTCACTTCTGGAAGTTCATTTATCTACTTTCATAACTTTTAAAGATGATTACTTGATCTGTACATGTCTTGCTCTTAGCTTAGAAATTTGACATACATTTTGCTACGAGACAGGTGCTTTGTTAGACTCCTAGGGTTAAACAATTAATTAGAAACACTCTAGGAAGTTTATAGTTCTAGAAAGGTATGTAAACCAAAGAGAGTAATGTGGTGTAATCATTGCTATTATGGAGAAGTGAAGAAGGAGATGGGGAAGGAGCAGGAAAGGGAAGAAACAGAGGTTGAAAGTTATAGAGAAGCTGCAAAGATGCTAGATCTTGAAAAATAGTAGAATTCACTGGGCAGATGATGGAGGAGAAATGCATTCTAAAAAAGCTAAGAGAATAATTCAAACCCAAGCCTTGAGGATTAAAAGCATTCACTACTTTTAATGGAAAGTCAATGAGTTAATTGATGTGGCTAGAGGGAACTGAACCTGGTGAATAGTAGTAAAACAGAAAAGTTGGCTGGAGCAGATTGTGAGGCCCTGACAGACTAACACCTTATTTTATCTCCTTCCCCCTTCCATTCTTGGCTTTATTCTACAGATAATTAGGCTTTCCCGGTCTAATATTTATGTTAACATAGGGCTTCCCTGGTGGTCTAGATTGGTAGATAATCCGCCTGCAATGCAGGAGACCTTGGTTCGATCCCTGTGTTGGGAAGATCCCCTGGAGGAGGGCATGGCAACTCACTCCAGTATTTTTGCCTGGAGAATGCCCATGGACAGAGGAGCCTGGCGGACTGCAGTCCATGAGGTCACAAAGAGTTGGACACGACTGAATGACTAAACACACACAGTTCCTAATACCGTCATTTTATTTGCCAGGAATTATCTTTGACTTTTTTCACTATTTTCCTTCCTGTGTAATTCTCATGTTAATTATTAAGTATACGTCTCTTTGTTTCCATTCCCACAGTCACCAACATGGTCACTTTCCTAGGATCTCCTTTCTGTTTCTTTTGTTCGTTTTTGATACTGCATTTTTCCATTCCTAGTACTTTAGCATGTATCTATTTTGTTTATTCAAAGTAGCTTTATACAGTAATTAAAATAGTTCCTATATCAGGGAATCTAAAAAAATGTGGAGAGCCATTTGTAAAAAACAAACAAAAACTCTATTACAAAGTTTATTAACTCTTATCTCAACTTCACTCAAGGAAATTCTGCGTGTACTGGTGTAGAATATATTGCTGAGTGAAAACAAGGGAAGCAGAGTATAGTATATTACCTTTTGTGTCAGAAAGCAGAGGGATATTAGGATATAGATAACTATTTGCTTGTATTTGCATAGAGAAGCTCAAAAGCTATTGGAGAAATAAATAGCCAAAGAAGCAGGTGGAAATAGGGTAGAAAAGGGCAGGAGTGAGGACAGGTCTCAGTATATTTACCTTTTCATGTTTTGATTTTCAAGCCATGTATTGCATCTGTTTAAAGCTCTGGCCTTGTATGCCACTGCGGAGGACTGGGATTGAGGGGTTGATCGCCTGTTGCCTCATGTGTGAAATCACTGCTGAATCTGCCATTCAGATCTATCCACTCTGATCATGCCTTGATATGATCCCTTTAACCAGGGCTTTCCTGGTGGCTCAGACAGTAAAGAATCTGCCTGTAGTCGAGAGACCTGGTTTCGATCCCTGGAGAAGGGGATGGCTACCCACTCTGGTATTCTTGCCTGCAGAATCCCATGGACAGAGGAGCCTAGAGAGCTATAGTCCATGGGGTCGCAAAGAGTTGGACACGACTGAGCAACTAACGCACACACACACACGGACAGAGGAGCCTGGTCAGACACAACTGAGCTACTAACACGCACACACAGGCATACTCACACACAGACATGATTCCTTTAAGTGAAATGAACTCTGTCTGTCCATGTCCCCAAATCACTTTCAGAACAACTCAAAATTGTCACTTCCTTCTCTACAATTGGTTAATATTTATTTCATCCTATCATCTTAATTTAATGTTTATTTATATTCTGTATTTATATTTTGATTCTTTATTGATATCTCTGTGTTCTCATTTATTTCATGAATGATTTCTACTTTCCTTAGATTGGTAACACCTTCAGTAGTAAAGCATGTTCTTGTCTCTCTCGTCTTATCTGAAGCATAATCTAATAGATACTTCATGATTTTTATTTACCTTGGATTATCCTAACATGTTAATTTCATTTGGATAATTTTAGTCAACATATTTTAAATTAGAAAAGCTGCTGTACAGGAAAGCAAAGTTTGACTATTTTGCATTATCTAAAGTTCAAAGTATTTAGTGGGAAAATGAATGAGGAACAGTTAAAGCCATTGAAAATAATTAGGATAAACTTCTGTCTAGTTAGGATAAAAGTATGTGAATTTACTCACTAAAAAAGTAAACATAACTTGATCACTTGACATTAATTTGCATGAAATAGTGTTATTTGTATGGTAGTTACTTATTAATACAATAACTGAGATTTGTGTGATTTTTGTCTTTGTTAACATATGACATGCAGAGTTATTCTAAATTTATAAGTCAAATATAAATGAAATAGTCAATCTTGTTTTTTACACTAAGTTTATGGTTAAAAGTAAAATAAAGTAAAAGTAAATTCTACTAGAAAATTAACATTTGTTTTTTAATTTGATCATAGAAAATAGACACTAGTAAGCAGAGAGGTTTTTAGTATGTTTTTATTAGTGTTCTCTAATCTGATACTTATTTTGAAACAGGCAAGAAAACTGGATGTATATTTTGAATATGAAGAAAAAATAATGAGCAAAACGACTCTGGATAAATCTCTTCTAGATATAATATCAGACCCTGATGGTATGTATCATAAATTTGAGGTTAATGTAAGTTTTTCGTCTGACAAATCCAACATTTCAATTTGAGTAAAATTTGATAGAATTACTGTTTTTCTCACAATCTTTGCTATTAATGAGATAATTAAATGATCTATTACCTGTTGAGAAGTTTGTAGCATAGCAGTTCCTAAATTAGAAAAATTATTTGCATTTTATTTTATTGAACTTTGCTTTGAAGATATGTTTTATTAATGTATTAGTATATAAGCACTTTTTATATTCATTTGTTTAAAGTGATGCATTTGAAGCTCAATTTCTGCTGGCTTCAGCAAGATTTGAAGGTAAAACATTCAAACCAAGCATGACACATTCTGCTTTGGTTTAACCCTGTAGAGCTCCCTAAAAAGATGTATCAGTATCTAAAACTGAATTCTGTTCTAAATACTTTGGCAGTTCACTTCTAAAGAAACTCTGTAGACAGTCCCTTTATATTTATCTAAATATATGTTTGTTAGATTTTCTTTAAATAAGATATAACTATTTGTACTTGGATTATATAATCTAATCATTGTGTTCAACTACAATGATCATAAAGTCTGCACAGAGTTTTAGCTTCTAAAATTCTCTAAACTTTAGAGACTTGTTGATAATTTCAGAAGTTTTCAATTCAGATCTCAGCTGTTTTCAAAAATGAACAAAAATCATATAAGCTATTAACTTCTATTTTACATACAAGTTCTTCAGCTGATAATGGTTTTTGAGTTATTATTTTGGTTATGACTTTTAGATTTTATATCAAGTTGGAAGGTAATAAACAATTTTTTTGAAATGTTTGTAATTAAAGGGTTCTATTCATAAAAATTTCTGAGAATCCCTAGTATTGCTCACACTTATAAAAAGATAGATTTGTGGGGAGAACATAACATTTTGAAAGTATGTGTACTTTACAGTGAAAAAATATGTAACGTATATCTAAGTCCATCACTTCAGAGCTATTTCTTGTTATTTACAATCAGTTTTGAGTAAAGTTTAAGCAAAAAATATGCTGATTAAAAAATAATCAGAACCTTTTTCATTTCCCTTGCTTTCTCAAACCAATTCATTTTTAAAGACATTAAGTAGAGCAGAGCAAGGTAGACATTCATGCACAGTGGCAGTCTGGTATCACTTTTGTTCTTTTAGTCACTAAGTCATGTCCAAGTCTTGTGACCCCATGGACTGTAGCCCTCCAGGTTCCTCTGTCCTTTTAAGATTTCCTAGGCAAGGATATTAGAGTGGGTTGTTCTTTCCTTCTTCAAGTACCACTTTAGTCCAGAACAAGATGTCAGAACCCAAGCAGAATGAGAAGGCATCACAGATCAGGTAGAGGGAGGGTTGATAATCTAACTTGAGGTATCACAGTCCCACGTGAGGTGAGCAGGGTGTCCATATGTGGGAGCAGTTTAGTCCTGGAGTATGAGGGCCCTATCAGGTTAAGGAGGGTGACCCTGCAAAGGACAAACCAGGCATTGGCTCAGAGGGGGTGAGAAGTATAGCCAGGCATATGTGTGTGTCCATTGTAGGGAATCAGAACCAGAGTGGAGTGAGATGACATCTCTGCAGGCAAGCAGACAGTAGCAGAGTTAGGATATGTGTTACATACAGGGGACTGGTTAAATAAGTAAATATATCAGATAATATAATGGGAGCGAGGTTTCCCATTGTCAGAGATGAAAGTTACAAATATTAAAAGGAAGAAAACTAGAATGAAACCTGTAATATTGGAATTGGAGGTGCCGATGTGGACTTGGTATTTTCATTAAATGCTTGTCAAATAGAGAAGTAATTATAGATTTTATGTGTGTGTGTGTATTCAAATATATGCATTCCCTAGTTCTGCCACTTGAGCAGAATGAGGAGCAACAATTCTCCAGTAGTAAAACTTTTAGCTTCTATATTCCCTTTTCCACAAGGACTCATTGGCGAAATAAATGGTTGATTCTAGGGAGAGGAAGTACAAAGTAAGCCTGAAACATTGTGTTGTATCAGAAAGCAAGGAAAGTACTCAAAACATGATGAAATGTGCCAAAAAGAACCCAAAAGTCAGCTTGAAGAGGCCCCCCATGGCCAGATCATGACAGTACCAAAATAAATAGTGATGATAACAGATTATAACATACTGAATGAAATAAGAAGCCATGAGTCCATACAGATATAATTAATGAATAAACAGAAATTTTCCAGATTATTTACACAGTTTGAAAGTACCTCCCTACAAAATACTTATTACTTACAGAGGAAGAAAAATAACCTGACAGGGGAGAAGCCTGATAGGTGCCTTATTAGGTAAACACATTGAACATCAGCAGTAATGAGGCATCCTGAAATAGTGTACCACCAAAAGATTCATTACAACAAATACAGTATCACTTTTGTTGTATTCCTGTCAAAGATGTACAGCCTGACTCTAATCATGAGGAAATTCAGTCAAAAATTAATTGTGGAGTATTCTACTAAAAGGAAGGAAAATAATAGCCTATAATCCTTATCAAGGCCATGAAGTCAAGAAAGACTTGAGGAACTGTTTCATACAGAAGACAACTGTATGTAAGAGATGACAGCTCTTTGCAGTAACACGTGATTCTTTTTCCCATAAAGGATATTATAGAGACAGTAGTCGAAACTTGGAGTGACATCCAAGGATTAGGTGGTAATAGCGGACCAACACTAATTTTCTGATTTTGATATATTATTATATTCTGTTATTTTGAAGTTACTATATTGGAGAATGTCCTTAACATTTGGGAGTGGTGGGAAAGCAGTTCAACACCTTACTCTCAAATTTTCCAGGGAAGAAAAAGCTCTCTGAATTATACTTACAACTTTTCTCTGAAGTATCAGATTATTCAATGAGGAAACCCTGCCTTTGAAATAGCAGTTGCAGTAGAAACTTGGATGTGACAGGAGGATCCAGCCTTTAGCTGCAAGCTCCAGACTGGAGTACTCACAGTTGTAAAGGATACATTTTTCCAATTTCCATTTAGTTCCTCTGTGACTAATGTCATTATAAGCGTTGCATGCCCTCCAATTCTTAGCATCCTATGACTTAAAAACTTTAGCAGAGGCTTTTAGGACATTGACCCTATTGGAATTATAAAATACGTTTCTCCTTGTTGAAGAGTGGGAACTGTTCCTTCGCTAAGCAGAATAAGCACCCACTCTTAGAAAAGGCCATGCTGTATGCTGAGGATATTAAAAGCAACAGCAGGGACCCACAGGTCCCTAAAACTCTGAGGGAAGGAAACCTTTCTCTCATATCTTAGGAGCCCTTACCCCAAGAGCCTACAGCAAGCCACAGTCATCTTTCTTTCTTTGTCTTCTAACTGCTTTGTCATAGTTGCAGGAAGTGGAGCAGGGTAACTAAAGCCAACGCTTTCTGGCTGGAGCACCAAAAAGGGAAGGCCAAGGAAACTGGAAAGTACCGGGGAGGTTACAGAAGGAAGGAAGGAGCTCAGGAAAGCAACCCTATAAAGTTGTTAATGAATTCCTGGGCTTACCTCTGAGTTGTTCATGCCTAAATCTGATCCTACACAGCAGTTCCAAGGACTGAGAGGTGAGGGACAAGATGACCTCCAAATTCCTATACTGGCTGCTGGACAGTGGGACAGAGCCAAATAGCACTGCAGACGTTTTGAAAATAGAGTCCATGATAGAACCACAACTCACAGAGGCTGGTAGGAACTTTGACCTGAACCCAGACAGGCGAATTACCTGTTAAAACAAAAATACCAGCTTTCTCCTAGGATTTAAACAAGACCCTGCATCTTGTAACCTACCTCAGAATGTTTAAAATACAGTATCTATTTGTAAACATAAGAACTTAGGAGAGCCTGTCTTTCATCTTTATTACCAAGTCTTTGTCTTATTTAGGGAGTAAGGATAATTTGAAGATAAAAAAAATCAATGGGTCATCAGTCATTATGTTTTGAAAAAATTATTCTTGTTTTTATTCTATAGTGAAGTATAACAATTCTGAGTTCTTACATGTTGGGATACACTTTGAAGTGTATCCAAGTTGTCCTTATATAAGTATTGTTTAGCGCCCCCCCTTTTCATTTCAAAAGAGTACTGTTTTAGAATTACATGATTATCCTACCTATACCATTTTTTTCTTTTTGAGTTTATATCTGAAAAATTAATCTTCAACATTATAGACAGTTTGGAAGCTGGACTGCAGATGATAATCCTGTAATCCTATAGTATTTCATCTTTTTCCATATCTGTATTTTACATGGTTGTAATTTAGTGCCTATAACATTAAATCATTTGAATCAAGAAGCTTATTTTGTCACAGTTATGTATGCCTTGAGTTTATAGTGTTGACCATAATACATAACAGCTGGAATTGTGAAAGTCTTTTTTTCCTTATCTGTTTCCGCTTTGTAGCAGGAACTCCAGAAGATAAAATGAGGCTGTTTCTTATCTATTACATAAGTGCACAGCAAGCACCTTCTGAGGTATGTCCTCTGTGTTCAGTTACTGGGAGGAAAGGGGGATACTCACTTGTTTCAGAAATAGAAGTAAAAACGGCCAAAAGATCATTTCATTCCTTCCTTTAAAGGAAAACAGCTAGTTCTATTTACTGCTGAATTTTATAGCAGTATTTGTCACCAAGGGAATGATTTACTCATGAAATAATCTCACCACTTTTAAGTTGTTTGAACATGAACAGAATTCAGGTGACCAAAATTCTTATTTCTGGAAATAACTATTCTAGTAAGTTCCAAAAGTTATATAAATACTGTAATTTCATAAGATTAAACTTCAGATTCACATGTCATATGATTTGTATAAAAATAGCATTGAAATTTTGTACTTAAGTTAAAAAAAAAAGGGCTACTTTTATATTAGAATAAATTTCTAAGAATGATTGGAACATGATCAGTTTTCCTTTCTAGATGTTTTTTTTTTTCCCTCAGTGGAAGAGTAGATTGTGGGATATTTTGTTGTTTTCTTTTTCTTTAATGAGGCATCAACTGCTTTTGAGGGAAAAAAAAATTTTTAAGTGTGCCCAGGTAACTGACTTACTCTGAAGGAAAGCAGTGATTTTTGGTATTGTTGCTGCATTGGAGACCTGTTAACTGTTTCTAATATTAACTTGTATAATTTTACTAGATGAGCAACTAGCATAAGAACCTTGGGAAAGACACCTGGAATGATACAGCTGTTGTAAACTGCTTTCCTTTGCTGATAGCAATTATTTTTCTGATGTCTGGTAGATTGTGAGGCTTCTTTTTGTTTGACATGTTAAAACAGAAAAGTAAACCAGTATTTGCTTTAGGTCAGTTCTGCTTTATCCTAGGAATATGTCTCTTGACTTTTAATTTAGTTAGAAAGTTCAGTAGTTCCCCCCTTATCCAAGGGAGATATAATCCAAGACCCCCATTGGATGCCTGAAACCATGAATAGTACCAAATGCCCCTCACTACCATATATGCGGTTTTTTCCTATACATAACATACTGATGATAAAAGTTTAATTTATAAATTAGACATAGAGATTAACAAAAATGGCTAATAAAATAGAATAATTATAACAATATACCATAATAAAAAGTTATGTGAATGTGGACTCTCAAAATACAGTTATTATACTCATCCTTCTTATGTTGATGATGTCAGCTGATAAAAATGTCTGTGTGATGAGATGAAATGAGGTGAATGATGTAGGCATTGAGATGTATTATTAGACTACTATTACCTGACGTGAAGGAGAATCATCTGCTTCAGGTGACCCTGTATCATCACACTATGACGATGTTGATGGTTAGATGTCAGGAGCAGCGGATGTCACTGGTTGGGGCAGGACTGAGCAGGACAGCGTAAGATATCATCATGCTTTCCATACGAGGCACAATTTAAGGCTCATGAATTGTTTGTTTCTGGGAATTTCCATTCAGTATTTTCAGGCCTTAGTTGACCACAGGAGCTGGAACCTGGAAGGCAAAACTGCTGATGAGGGGTGACTACAGTGTAGGTTTCATTGTAGAAAGATCTCTGTCATTAATGGGGGTGTACCTATAGCTTAAGGGATTCTAATAGCCTATTTATAATATTTTCTTAGGAATATATGAAAGTGAAAATTGCTCAGTTGTGTCCAGCTCTTTGAGACCCTATGGCCTATATAGTCAATGGAATTCTCCAGGCCAGAATACAGGAGTAGGTAGCCATTCCCTTCTCCAGAATATCTTTCCAACCCAGGGATTGAACCCAGGTCTCCCACATTGCAGGCGGATTCTTTACCAGCTGAGCCACAGGGAAGCCCAAGAATACTGGAGTGGGTAGCCTATCCCTTCTCCAGCAGATCTTCCTGACCCAGGAATCAGACCAGGGTCTCCTGCATTTCAGGCAGATTCTTTACCAACTGAGCTATCGAATATATGATTTTATTTATTTTTGTTAAGAATTATGTCTTTTTATAAGTAATCATTATGAGGCTTGAGGCAAATTTTGACTATTGATGTCAGATTGAAAGTGTTGGTTGCTCACTTGTGTCTGACTCTGCAACCTCATGGACTGTAACCCACCAGGCTCCTCTGTCCATGGAATTCTCCAGGCAGGAATACTGGAGTGGGTAGCCATTCCCATCTCCAGGGACTCTTCCCAACCCAGGGATCAAACCCGGGTCTCCTGCATTGCTTGCAGATTCTTGACCATCTGAGCCACCAGGAAAGCTCACTCTCAGATTAATAGCTCCCAGAATATGAAGTAGTGAGCATCTCTGATTGATGGTGAGCTTAAAAGTTTCTTTTTCTTAGAAAATTTTTACAATGGAGTTGCTCTGAAAGCTCCCATGACATAAATTCAACTGCACTTTACTCATTAGGAAATAAAAGACTAAGAAAGAGAACTATTTAACTATTTAAAAAGTGTAGATCACCTGCTGTTCAGTTAATAACTTTGAACATTTACAGTGAATATGAGATGAGACCACCTGATTCTGCAGTGATTCCCCTTAAGTCAGCATCACTCCTTTCATGTTTCCAGTTTTGAAATATTCTTGATCAATCCAGATCTTTCATTTAATGCTTATTCCAAGGACAATCTATGTCGACAGTGGAAGAAAAACTGACTCTGTTGGGCTTGCTGAGGGATGACAAAACACCATACTGTTTAGGTGATTTGGGAGCCTGTCAAAGGTAATTTTCATTGTATGTGATTTTTGTCTTGGTTACTCATTTGGGTGCTCCCTTAAGGTACCACTTCACTTACTTAGGTGCTCATGCCATTAGTCTAACTTTTTGATTAATTAGATGACTACAAACAAAATGATCTCTTTCATGAAAGTAAAGATTTTTGTCATATTCTTATTTCAGGCTGATTTGGAGCAGTACAAAAAAGCTTTAACTGACGCAGGATGCAACCTTAATCCCTTACAATATATCAAACAGTGGAAGTAAGTTTTGTTTTATTCTTAAGTTCCTATCATTTAAGAAAGTACAGTGGAAGTCAAGTTCAAAAAAAACTGGAAATGTCACCAAGAAAATTTAACAGTGCCTTAGTATTTTTTGTTGTTGTTCAATGGCATAAATATTTCTTTATCTCCCCCACTCTTTCCACAACTTTATATAAAGTAGTGCTGCCTTTCTTTCCTAGACATTTTTGTTTTCCTATATTTTTTTCACTTGTGTGAGATGGAAAAGTCAAAGACTGAAATGTTTTGGGTCAAATGTCTCTAAAACATTTTAAACATGTTTTAATTTCACTAGTAATCAGAAATGCAGATTAATATAATGCTAAGATTTAGAAAATGTGCCAAGGATCCAGGAAAATTGATGCATTTATACTCCACTATTAGAAATATAAGTTGTCAAAATTTTGCTCACTGGTATAAAAAATATTTTTAAAAGGAATAGCTTTGACCTAGCTTTCTCCTAAGAATTAATCCCAAAGAAGAAACTGGAGTTATAAAATCTTAGAAGCAGTTATAATAATCAAATTTTGAAAATCAACCTGATTATCAAGGAATAGGGTTGAAATTATATCATTTCTACAAGGAAATGAGTCATTATAAATCATGTTGTGGGTTTATTCAGCAGAGGGGGGTGAAGAGGGGTGCTCGGAAGCGGCCCTCGGCTCCCTCCCCTGGAGGCACAGAGGGCTGGGGCCTTGGTGAATGGCTTTCTTGCTGGTCACTTGTGGAATGATTAGACCCACTCCTGGAGGGTCTGGGAGAGGGTCTGGCTCCCATCCCTGAGTTCCCAGGGACCCTGCTGCTTGCCCAGGCCTTGGGCATGAGTGTGATTCTCTCCCTGCCTCCATCCTGTCACCCCCTGGGGGTTTCGATTCAGGATTTGTTCCTAGTGCCCAAGACTTTAATAAGAAACTTAAAGAGGCTGATGCTTACCTACAGATCTTGATAGAACAGTTGAAGCTTTTTGATGACAAACTTCAAAACTGCTTCAAACTTCAAAGATGGTGAACAGAGAAAGAAAATTGAAACCCTCAAAGAGACAACAAATAACGTGACAGAATCAATTAAACACTGCATTGTGTTGCTGCAGATTGCTAAAGACCAGTATATTGCAGAGAATCATGCAGATAGAATTATAAGCACTATTAATCCTGTGGATGCAATAGTCCCTTGGAACCTGTGATCAACACAGTGCCTTCCCAGACTGTCTTACTCCAGAACCAACTCAGAGGTTCTGTAAGTCAGAGCAGCATCCCTCTTCTCTCCCAGTTGGATCTGTATTAGCAACCTTGGGACGTTATCAGACTCCAACACCAAATAGTATATAGGCAGTGGCCACTAACCACCTAGTAGCAGTCTGACTTATCCAAGCCATGTCAGCCTGTCTCAAAACAAAGTCCCAGAGTTCTCTTACTCTAGCAATGAAGATGAATTCTGTGATACAGATGAATTCCATCAGAGTGGCTCATCCCCAAAACACTTAATAGATTCCTCTGGATCTGCCTCAGTCTTCACACACAGCTGCTCGGGAGATAGTCTAAAGTGCCCAGATATCATAGAATCTCCCACGTCCAATGGAACAAGTGATGCTGACCTTTTTGATTCACATGATGATAGAGATGGCGAAGGGGAGGCAGGGTCAGTGGAAGAGCACAAGAGCGTTATCATGCATCTGTTGTCACAGGTTAGATTTGGAATGGATCTTACAAAGGTTGTTCTTCCAACATTTATTCTTGAAAAAAGATCTCTTTTAGAAATGTATGCATACTTTTTTACATATCCGGACCTGTTTGTGAGTATTAGTGACCAGAAGGATGCCAAAGACTGAATGGTTCAGGTTGTGAAATGGTATCTCTCAACCTTTCATGCAGGAAGGAAAGGATCAGTTACCAAAAAGCCATACAACCCCATTTTGGGTGAAATCTTTCAGTGTCAGTGCACATTACCAAATGATACCGAAGAGAATGCAGAGCTAGTTTCAGAAGGACCAGTTCCCTGGGTTTCCAAGAATAGTGTAACATTTGTGGCTGAGCAGGTTTCTCATCATCCACCCATTTCAGCCTTTTATGCTGAGTGTTTTATTAAGAAGATACAATTCCGTGCTCATATCTGGACCAAATCAAAATTCCTCGGGATGTCAATCGGGGTGCACAACATAGGGCAGGGCTGTGTCTCATGTCTAGAGCATGATGAACATTACATTCTCACATTCCCCAATGGTTACGGCAGGTCTGTCCTCACAGTGCTCTGGGTGGAACTAGGCGGAGAAAGCAATATTAATTGTTCCAAAACTGGCTATAGTGCAAATATCATCTTCCACACTAAACCTTTCTGTGGGGCCAAGAAGCACAGAATTACCCCCGAGATTTTTTCTCCAAATGACAAGAAGTCTTTCTGCTCAATTGAAGGGGAATGGAATGGTGTAATGTATGCAAAATACTCAACAGGGGGAAATATAGTTTTTATAGATACCAAGAAGTTGCCTATAATGAAGAAAGTGACGAAGCTGGAAGATCAGAATGAATACGAATCCCGCTGCCTTTGGAAAGATGTCACTTTCAACTTAAATCAGAGACATTGAAGCAGCGGTGAAGCCAGGTATAGACTTGAAGAAGGACAAAGAGCAGAAGCCCAAGAAAGGAAGGAAAAGGAAATTCAATGGGAGACAAGGTTGTTTCATGAAGATGGAGAATGGTGGGTTTATGATGAATTAGGTTGGGAAACACAAGTTTGCTCCTGGTTCCAGGGCAGGAAGCATAATTAAGCAGCAGTCTTCCTTTGGGAGAACCTATTCACTCCCTTCTTATTGCAGTGGTTCCTATCTCAGAGATAGTGGACTTTCTGATGCAGATGAACAATTAAAGCAAGCAAAGCTTCTCTTTTTCCTGTCTGACAGTTATAGTGTTGATTTTGGTCTTGAGAAAAACTTCAGGTTTTGAAAACAAGATGTCTGCTCTTTTTCCAAATCCCATGGTATAAATCCCAGTCTTAAATTCTGCATTCTAGTACTGCTGTTGAGATGTACAACATTTGTTTCCTAGTTCATATTTCCTAGTTCATATAATCTTGGGTTCTGTATACACATACATCTAATATAGCTAGTGCCATATTTTTCATAAATACTCCATTTACTGTAAATATCAGTTCCTCTGAGTTGTTTTAGAAAATTTAGCACAATGTATTAAAATCACATGTTAGGAAATTTCATGGTCTCACCTAAAATAACTTTTATTTTGGAATTGAACTATTATTGTATCTAACTCTGCCACAGTTTAATTATACTCAATGCTTTTAAGGCTTCATAAAGTAATTTTCCAACAACCACAAAAAAATCATGTTGTGGAAGACTAGTTCAGTGACCATCGGGAAATGGCCATGTATGTTATGAAGTGAAAATATAGTTTACTATTCAGTGATTTGTTTGATAAATAACTTCCTTTGTCTCAGTGACTAGGGACTCTTCTAAGCATTAAGAATATAATAGTGAACATGCTAGGGAAGGCCTTGGCTTTCATTGAATTTACATTTGTGTTGAACAGTATGTCAGCAAATAAGCAAATGAATGAGCGGAGTTGTGTTAAACCATATTCACCATATTAAGTGATATAAAGAAAATAAAACTAAGTGATAAGATCTTAATTTGTTGGGGGTAATAGCAAAAATTTGTTGAGATCAGGGAAAGCCTCTGGGTAGGCAGCCCTTGAGCCAAACTTGGATGACACATTTTATGGTGTAATCCTCTCAAACCTTTCCATTTATCTGCATGCATGTGTGTGTGTGTGTGTGTGTGTGTGTGTATAGATATACACATATATACCTATAAAGCATAACTAAAATGACATTCACTTAAATGCTAATAGTGGGTAAATCCAAGTAGTAGAATTTTTTTTTTACCTTTTGAGTTCTTTATTTTTCAAATTTTCTTCAGTAATGCCTTTAAATTATTTCTTAAAATAATTATTTTTTTAAGAGTAGGGGATTGAATATGCTTTTTGACCTCAACTGTATAAAAAAATATGCATAGTATGAGACGCATACCAAATTGTTAACAGCAGATATGTCTGAGTTGTGAGTTTACGAGTGCTTTTTATTATCTATACTTTTATTTTTTTCAAGTTTTGCTTTTATTTCGTTGTGTTCTTATAAGAAAAAAAGTAGACAACAAACCTCAGTTTAACAGAAGGAACTGGAAACCATCCTTTCCGATTTTTATAACATATACACTTAACACATTTGGCTGTGTCATATGTGTCATTGTGTTTTACATTATGACTTATGTGGAACTCCCTAATCAAACATTTGATGTTAAAAGAATGAAGACAATCTTGGGCATCATTTTACATGGTTATAAAATACACAATTTCTGATTTGCAACATTTGTCTTTCTCATGATAAGGGTTATACCAGTTTATTGAAGAATATTTTCGAAAACTCAGAAAGGTATAAAGAAAATAAAAATTTACCTGTAATCTCCCTATTCAAAGTCTACAAGTAACCTTTAGTGTTTACCCTTTAAAAATATTACATAGTTTTCAATCAGGAAGTCATTGTTACAGATGCAGTTTGTATTGTAGTTTTCCATTAACTTTCATCATGCCAGTTTTTCATTGTCTTAAACAGACCCTGGAACAACCTGGGGGTTAGGGATGCCAACCCTCCACACAGTTAAAAATCAAAGTATTACTTAACAATGGACTGGCCCTCAGTATCCCTGGTTCCTCATTTGAGGATTCAACCAACCACAGATATGTAGTACTGCAGTATGTATTTATTGACAACAACATAAGTGGACCTGCACAGTTCCAAGACCATGTGGCTTAAGGATCAGCTATAGTCTGCAATGGTTGCATTTAGTATTTGCTTGATATTCAGCCATATAAATGTAATAATCTTTATTTAACCCTTTATTGCTTAGAGATAACATTATTTATATTTAGATATTGTTGTTTCTAGTGAAAAGTAAATTTTTGTTAAAGGCAGAAATTCCAGTCTGCTGCTGAAAACCATTGATTCACATCCTCCTTTCTGAACAAAATTGTGACTTTTGTGTTTGGAATTTCTCTAATGGTATCAGCAAATTTTGTCCAGATTGAAATAGTGTATTTTTAGTGTTTCATCTTCAAATCTTAATGATTTCCATTCTTTTTTTTACTCTCATAAGATCTTCTTGTATTTAGATAATTTTTTTTCCATTGACTAAAGCATTGGAAATGATTAGGAATTATAAAAGAATACTGATTTGCATAAAAAATATTTATGGCATGCTGTTGTTAAAACATTAAAGAATAGTATGTACAGTATGATACTGATTTTGTTTTGAAATCATATATGTTGTATATATGTATGTTGAAAGATTAGAAAAATATATGCTAAAATCTTAACAGTGTTTACTTGTAAGTGGTGGAGGTCTTCTAGGAGCATTCTGTTTTCTGAATTCTCTATAGTGAACATATTCCTAGAAGGAAAATATTTTTTTAAATGCGGCTAAGTGCCATATTTTTGCCCAGCCTTCAGAAATTCTATAGCTAAAAACATTCTGTACATTTAGAAAGATCTGAAAATAAATGACTGTATGCAGTTCAATATAAAAGTGTATATGTAACTAAAAGGAAAAATCACTGAGTAGCAGAATTAGAATAGTGTTAAAGAAGGTGATTTTGAGCTGAATCTTAAAAGGAAATGTACAGTTTTTATTGGAGAATACAGTGAATCTGTATCCCCAAAGGACAGGACAGCATGAGTCAAGGCATGTTTCTGGGAATGTGGGAATATGGAATGTGGAGAACAGTAAAGAGATTAATCAGTATATGATTGTTCTTTTAAAACAGAAAGTTTTTATCTCATGTTAATGATCCTTAAGTTTGTGGAACTAATAATGAATTAGTGGTTTTTAAAGAATTTCAGTGTTTTGGTAACAATTGCTCTGTACTTGAACATTATTTTACATGGTTACTGATTATGTAATCAATGTTTGTATAATTATTTGTGCTAATTGTACTGAAACATTGTATTAGTTGAAAAATTATTTCTTTCAGAAACTGCATAGTAAATCTTGATTCGTTAGTAAATTTTTTAATGCCTAGTTAGTAAATATTTTAATGCTGTGATACTAATGTTAGCTCAGCTAATCAGCTTTTAAATACAGCTTTCTTATTTCATAGGGCTTTTGCCAAGATGGCTTCAGCTCCCACCAGCTATGGCAACACCACCACTAAGCCAATGGGGTAAGTATTTTTAATAATTCTGATTGAATAAGTCTAGTACTCCAGCCATAATTGGACTTTTATGCCTTGAAAACAGTGTGACATTTCGTGTGCAGAAAGTTTTCGTTGTGATATAGAACAAATGTCAGCATGCTTTTTGGCTTCCTTAGGTAGGTTAAATTCTAATTTTAAAATGTAAATTAATGTATTGTACATGGTAGGGCTTTGTATGCTTCCTTATTAAGACATTATGTTTTTCATTTTCAGAAGATACATGAATTTCTATCAGTGTTGATAATACAGACATCCAAGACCTAGCTTCTAGATGGAACTAGGCATACTGCTAAATGATAGAGAGGAAGTACTCAGGGCTGGGTGTGACTTCTGACCCCCAAAAAATCCTGTACAGTATGTGTGATTTTCAAAGGAGCTGAACAAAGTGATTTTAACTGCTCTTTTCAGTACTACACTGACTTCAAATTCCTAGCTTATTTTTTGGAGCTTAGAACAGAAGCATGAAACTGAAGGAAAACAGGTTTACCCTAGCCCCACTCTGAGCTGCCAATTTTAATGAAACAATTTCCAGAAAACAAAAGCACTTGGCCTAAGGCGAGAACATGTAAGCGCTTGGCAAAATGAATCCAGCTGGCCTCACCTTCAGACAGCGCTGTGCGGGTTACCACTCTTTACTCCCTCAGAGTTACCTGGTACCTGGGAATCACCTCAGAACTAGTCAGTCCAACAGAGATTATGTTTTCTTGTTTCTGTTAAAGAAATGATTTCCACCCTGCCCATCTCTTCATTTCAGAGGGGAAGAGGACAGGATAGGGAAAATGAAAATATATTTGGAAAACTACTTCCATGTATTTAATAAAATAGGCTTTCCAGTTTTCTGTCCTAAAACCTTACTGAATCTTAAAAGCCTATTAGATTTCTTATGGACTTTGTAGTTGAGGATTTTAATAAAATGTGTTATAAGAAAATCTTGGATGATTTGAAGGCCTTCCCTAGCCTAATATCAAAATGCAAGATTTCCATTCTGTCCCACAAAATACCCTTTGATTCCACATAAAAGACTTTTTGAACCACAAATAGAAAACCAATATGGTAAGTCATTTGTGTTATTTTTGTTGGTAAAATACAGACACTGGATGTTCTTACTGAGTTGAGGTAAAATTCATCAAGCATTTTGTGCTTCACATTTTTATATGATAGATTTTGTGTATGGGGCAGCTGAGTGTACAGTGCAGGACTAGATCTAGCAGCTATGATACAGAGAATATTGTAATTTCTGACCTATTCAGAAACTCCCAGACATACATGTTTTCAAAATGTCAGTGTGTTTTGAACTCCTAAAGTGAGTCATTCTTAGTTACTGTCTTTGTTAAATTGAATATAGTTGATTTACAATGTTGTGTTAATTTTTGCTGTACAGCAAAGTGATTCAGTTATGCATGTATATACTTTTTTTAATATTCCGGATTACTATCTTTAATACATTGTTTTAACATTAAGACAGTCGGGAAATTGAAGGAATTCTCTTTAGCTAATAATTTGCCTAAATATTGATATGTAGCTAAGGCTTAGCAATTAAAATGTTCATTTTGAGGATAGCACTCTCGTTTTACATCTTACTGATATTGACTAGTGAGAATATTTTATTACTGTTTTATTGTTAAATAAATTTGTGGCAGTGATATCCATGGAAGTTAGACATTCTCAGGTCACTTCTGTTCAATGAAAGCAAAGGTGGTAGCACAGTGAGCTTCATCAGCATGTTTTGGGTGATCAGACACGTCTTTCATCTGCAGTTAATCACAGAGATGATTTGTACTGAGTGCAATGCTCTTCTTTTGCACCTAGTCTCTTGTCACGAGTCATGAATACAGGATCACAGTTTGTGATGGAAGGAGTGAAGAACCTGGTATTGAAACAGCAAGTAAGTACAGCTGTTAGAAAATACACGGGTAACTTTTGAATATAAATGTTAACAGGTTGGTTGCTTAGCTAGAGCAGCTTCTAGATGTATTCAAGGACAAAATTAGGAATAAAATGAAGTCTAGGGGGTCCTTTACTGGTATTTTCAAGAATATGAGAGTATTTTACATATATAATTCAGACTCTATAATTTTAGGCTTTTTTAAAAAATTTGTTCTTACTACATTAATGACATTTTGATTTGCTTTATCAGGTTTGTGAAAATATGTTAACTGAAAAACATTGCACTTAATCTTAAAATAATGAGCTGTTACATAAATGCATATCATTTAAGTTTTAACATATATTAGAATATTAAGTTAATAGTCTAAAGGCCTGTGTAAATTAAAAGTATTTTAAATAGAATTTATGTTTGGGAATAATGCAACTATAGCTTGATTTCACATTTCATTTTGGAATAATAGTTTAAACGTAAGACTTTTAATGGTGTTTGTATTTCTGTTGTTTTTCTGTTATTCTAATATATAGATATTTCTTCTTCAGAGTGATCATTAATTGCTTTGGCTTCTTTTTCAACCTAAACTTGTTTTTAACTTTTTGTTACGGAAATTTTCAAATACACATTAGTATGTCAGGCTTTCCTGAACCCTTCACCAAGCTTCAGTACTCAACATGGTGCCATTCTTGTTTCATCTTCCCCACTCAGATTTTTTTGTTTGTTTTTAGGGATATTTTAAGGCAAATCTGAGACATAATATTTCACACATAGATACCTCAGTTTGTGGTGAGAAGGATTTTAAAGGTCAATTAAGAAAAGAAATAGAGTATCAGTTATTCAGATCTGAATATTGTTTACTTGTTTTCAGAATAAACTAGATCTTTGGTTCTCTGAAGTTCTTCCACACGTTTTATCTTTCTTACTATATTTGCCTGTGGTATTTTGTATTGATGTTATTTATATTTTCTTTTTTTCCCGCTTTTATTGAGATACAGTTGACATAAATCGTTTTTGTTTTGCTTTTTAAATTTGTTTTTGTCTGTGCTGGGTCTTCATAGCCACATGCAAACTTTCTCTAGTTGTAGTACATGGGCTTCTCATTGAGGTGGCTTCTCTTGTCGAGCATGGGATGGGCTCTAAGGCATGTGGACTTCAGTAGTTGCAACAGTCAGGCTTTAGAGCGCGGATTCAGACTACTAGAAAGACTATAGCCTTGACTGTATGGACCTTTGTCGAAAAAGTGATGTCTCCACTTTTTAACACACTGTCTAGGTTTGTCATCGCTTTCCTTCCAAAAAGCAATCATCTTCTAATTTCATGGCTGCAGTCACCATCCCCAGTGATTTTAGAGGCACACAGGCTTATTAGTTGCCCCGGAGCATGTGGGAGCTCAGTTCCAAACCAGGGGATCAAACCCATATCCCCTGCATTGGCAGGCAGATTCTTAATCACTGGACCATGAGGGAAGCCCCAACATGGATTGTTTTACTTCTTGATGGCAAGAAATTTTTTTTCCCCTATCTTTGAATTTTCCATAGCAGTGTGCCTTAAGTAAGTATTCAATTTTTGTCTGAATAAGTAAATAACATTGTATTGTAAAAACCTGTAGTGTTAATGAACAGTGAAAAATCTTAATTTTTTAAGATTAAATTAAAAGGCTGATTACTTCTTAACTTTCCTTCAGAGACATTCCAGATTGCATTGCTTTCTAAGTACTTGGGAACACTTTGTAGCTTAATTATCCCTCTTGGGAATTATTTTCAGTCCTTCCCCTCTGTGTGTCTTCTGGTAAGAGGCCACTACTGAATACTTAATCCACTTTCTAACTGGTTCACAGTACTTCCGTGATTCAGTTTATCTTTATTCTCTTGGACTGCTAAAGGTGCAAAGGCATAAAAACAGGGGGTTGGACACATTAGTGACTAACATACTGTACTTACAGTTGAACCTGCTGCTAAGTTGAACCTAGCACTTGTTAAAAAAGAAGTTACTCATGACAGTTGTTAAAGTACAGTAAGGCAGACTTTATTCAGGGGGACCACTGTGAAAGACCAACATTGGGACCACTGCAGTGGGGTTTTGAAATCTGGGAAAGAGATTGGGCTTAACTCCAAATACATCAGGGAAAAGTGGGAAATTAGAGCTCAGTAGCAGGGTGTAGGTATCGGTGGATGGAAAATTACTAAGAGAAAATATCAGGGCTAAAGGAAGATTCTGGCTAAACCAACCTAATGAGATTCTTGATGAAGGCAGGCTAATGTAATTGGACATCTCCTGAGTGGTGGTAAAAGGTGAGGAAACTGACAAGATATCAAGGATGGGAAGATACCGAGGAGATGTGGGTTCTGGCTATAAACTGACTTAGCAGATTTCTTTCTAAAAGTGGATAATGCAAAGATGGATACAGATGTCCAAAAGTCAAGGCCCAGTTGAAAAAGAGTTTGAAGAGCCTCATAAAAGAGTAGAGTCTTGTCTAGGAGAGAATCTCGTCATGCCACTCTGCTTATCAGCTATGGACAGAATGATTTTATATGTGAGACAGGAGGAACCACTAGTTTCTAAGATTATGTCTGACTTTTGTCAGACACACTGGCCATTGTATGAGTTTGTTGTTGTTCGGTTGCCAGGTTGTGTCCTGCTCTTTGCCACCTCACGGACTGGAGCACACCAGGGTTCCCTGCCCCTCATCATCTCCTGGAGTTTGCCCAAGTTCATGTCCATTGAATAGGTGATGCCATCCAACCATCTCAATCTCTGTCACTGTCTTCTTCTGCCTGAAATCTTTCCCAGCATCAGGGTCTTTTCCAGTGTCAGCTGTTTGCATCGGGTGGCCAAAGTATTGGAGCTTCAGCTTCACCATCACTTCCAAAGAGTATTCAGGGATGATTTCCTTTAAGATTGACTGGTTTGATCTCCTTACTTTCAGAGGGACTCTTTTTTTTTTTTTTAAATTAAACTTCAGAGGGACTCTTAAGAGAGTTTTCCAGCTCCACGGTTCAAAAGGATCAATTCTTCGGTGCTCTGCCTTCTTTATTGTCCAGCTCTCACATCCGTACATGACTACTAGAAAGACTATAGCCTTGACTATATGGACCTTTGTCGAAAAAGTGATGTCTCCACTTTTTAACACACTGTCTAGGTTTGTCATCGCTTTCCTTCCAAAAAGCAATCATCTTCTAATTTCATGGCTGCAGTCACCATCCCCAGTGATTTTAGAGCCCAAGAAGAGGAAATCTGTCACTGCTTCCACCTTTTCCCCTTGTTTGCTGTGAAGTTTTGGGGCCAGATGCCATGATCTTAGTTTTTGTAATATTTTTTTTTAATTTATTTATTCTTAATTGAAGGATAATTGCTTTGCAGTATTGTTGTGTTGTGTTGTGTACTATTGTGTTGGTTTCTACCAAACATCAATATGAATCAATACTCATGTCCCCTCCCACTTGAACATCTCTCCCACCTCCCACCCCGTTCTGCCCCTCTAGGTTGTTACCAAGTTGGGTTTGAGTTCCCTGAGTCATACAGTAAATTCCCATTGGCTATCTTGTAATACTGAGTTTTAAACATGCTTTTCCACTCTCCTCCTTCACCCTCATCAAGAGGCTCTTTAGTTCCTCTTCACTTTCTGCCATTAGAGTGACACATATCTGAGGTTGTTGATATTTCTCCTGCCAATCTTGATTCCAGCTTGTAACTCATCCAGCCTGGCATTTCTCATGATGTGCTCAGCATATAAGTTAAATAAACAGGATGACGATAAACAGCCTTGTCATACTCCTTTTTCAACCCTTAACCGGTCAGTTGTTCCATACAGAGCTGTAACTACTGCTTCTTAACCTGCACACAGGTTTCTCAAGAGACAGGTAAGATAGTCTGCTATTCCCCTCGCAGTGGAAACAGTGGCTGACTTTATTTTGGGGGGTTCCAAAATCACTGCAGATGGTGATTGCAGCCATGAAATTAAAAGACACTTACTTCTTGGAAAGAAAGTTATGACCAACCTAGACAGCACATTAAAAAGCAGAGACATTACTTTGCCAACAAAGGTCTGTCTAGTCAAGGCTATGGTTTTTCCAGGAGTCATGTATGGATGTGAGAGTTGGACTATAAAGAAAGCTGAGCACCGAAGAATTGATGCTTTTGAACTGTGGTGTTGGAGAAGACTCTTGAGAGTCCGTTGGACTGCAAGGAGATCCAGCCAGTCCATCCTAAAGGAGATCAGTACTGAATATTCATTGGAAGGACTGATGTTGAAGCTGAAACTGCAATACTTTGGCCACCTAATGCGAAGAACTAACTCATTTGAAAAGACCCTGATGCTGGGAAAGGTTGAAGCCAGGAGAAGGGGACAACAGAGGATGAGATGGTTGGATGGCATCACTGAGTCAATGGACATGAGTTTGGGTAAACTCTGGGAGTTGGTGATGGACAGGGAGGCCTGGTGTGCTGTGGTCCATGGGGTTGCAAAGAGTCAGACACAACTGAGCAACTGAACTGAACTAAACTGAAGAGTTTTCCACCGTTTGTTAGATCCACACAGTCCAAGGCTTTAGCGTAGTCAATTTCTGGAATTCTCTTGCTTTCTCTGTGATCCAGCAGATGTTGGCTATATGATTTCTAATTCCTCTGCCTTTTCTAAACCCAGCTTGAACATCTGGATGTTCTCAGTTCACGTACTGCTGAAGCCTAGCTTGAAGGATTTTGAGCGTAACCTTACTAACATGGGAAGTAAGGGCAATTGTCTAGTGGTTTGAGCATTCTTCAGTGCTGCCCTTCTTGGGAATTGGGATGAGGATTGACCTTTTCCAGTTTTGTGGCCACTGCTGGGTTTTCTAAATTTGCTGACATAATGTGTACAGCACTTTAATGGCATCATCTTTTAGGATTTAAATAGCTCTGCTGGAATTCTGTCACTTCCACTAGCTTTATTGGCAGCAGTGCTTCTTAAGGCCCACTTGACTTCACACTCCAGGATGTTTGGCTTTGAGTGAGAGACTACACCACTGTGGTTACCTGGGTTATTAAGACTTTTTTTGGTATAGTTCTTCTTTCCATCTCTTCTTAATCTCTTCTGCTTCTGTTAGGTCTTTACCATTTCTGTCCTTTCTTTGTCCCATCTTTAGATGGAATGTTCCTTTGATATTTCCAGTTTTCTTGAAGAGATCTCTATTCTTTTCCATTCTGTTGTTATTGTCTATATCTTCTCAGTGTTCACTGAAGAAGGCCTTCTCTTGTTTCTCCTTGCTATTCTCTGAAACTGCATTTAGTTGGGTGTACCTTTCCCTTTCTCCCTTGCTTTTCACTTCTGTTCTTTCCTCAGCTATTTGTAAAACCTCCTCAGACAACCACTTCGCCTTCTCATATTTCTTTTCTTTGGGATGGTTTTGTTCGCTGCCTGCTATGCAGTAGTACAGACCTTTGTCCATAGTTCTTCAGGCACTCTCTTTACTAGACCTAATCCCTTGAATCTCTTTGTCACCGCCACTGCATATTCATAGGGGATTTGATTTAAGTTGTACCTGACTGTCCTAGTGGTTTTGCCCACTTTCTTTAGTTTAAGCCTGAATTTTGCTATAAGGAGGTGATGATCTGAGCCACAGTCAGCTCTGATACTTATTTTTGCTGACTGTATAGAGCTTCTCCATCTTTGGCTACAAAGAATGTAATCAGACCGATTTTGGTATTGACCATTTGGTGATGTCCATATGTAAAGTCGTCTCTTGTGTTGTTGAAAACGGGTGCTTGCTATGACCAGTGTGTTCTCTCTCGGCAGAATTCTGTTAGCTTTTCCACTGCTTCATTTTGTACTCCGAGGCCAAATTTGCCTGTTACTTCAGGAATCTCTCAACTTCCTACTTTTGCATTCCAATCCCCTATGATGAATAGGACTTTTTTTTTGGGTGTTCTAGGAGGTCTTCTAGGTCTTCAATAGAAATGATTGATTTCAACCTCTTAGGAATCGGTAGTTGGGGCGTAGACTTGGATTGCTGTAATGTTGAATGGTTTGCCTTGGAAATGAACTGAGATCATTCTGTCATTTTTAAGGTTGCATCCAAGTACTGCATTTCGGACTCTGTTGATTATGAGGGCTACTCCATTTCTTCTAAGGGATTCTTGCCCACAGTAGTAGATATAATGGTTATCTGAATTAAATTCACCCATTCCCATCGATTTTAGTTCATTGATTCCTAAGATTTTTGATGTTTACTCTTATCGTCTGCTTGACCATGTCCAATTTACCTTGATTCATGGACCTAACGTTCCAGGTTCCTATGCAGTACTTTTTCTTTACAGCATCGGATTTTACTTTCCTCACCAGACACATCCACAACTGAGTGTTGTTCTGATATGACCCAGCCTCTTCATTCTTTCTGGAGCTATTAGTAGGTGTCCTCTGCTCTTCCTCGGTAGCATATTGGAAACCTTCTCACCTGGGGGGCTCATCTTTCTGTGTCATATCTTTTTGCCTTTTTATACAGTTTATCCGGTTCTCACAAGTAGCATGTAGGAGTGGTTTGCCATTCCCTTCTCCAGTGGATCACGTTTTGTCAAAACTCTCCACCAGGACCCATCTATCTTGGATGGCCCTACATGGCTCGACTCATAGCTTCATTGAGCTATGCAAGCCCCTTTGCCACAACAAAGCAGTGATTCATGATGGGGATTGTGCAACTATGTGTAGTTAAATTTAGTTTTAAGGAGAATTCATATTTTTCTGTTGGAAGGAAATCCCAGTAGTAAAATTCCCTAAACAGAGGAATCCTTTCACAAATAACTGATAGCATGGAGAAATTACAGGTTTCAATCTTTTAAATGACCATATTTACTCTTTGAACGTACTACCTTTGAGTCACATGATGTACATCCCTAAATAATGCCTGTAAGAAGTATCTAAACTGATTCACTTAAATATTTCTCTTGTGCTAACAATTTGTTTTCTTTGAAGTTTGTGAAATACAAAAACAGATTATCCTCTGTGACCTCAAATCTTCCTGTTCTTAACGTTGCATGTAACATACTGCTTTGATATAAGCAGTTTTTCATTTACAGAAGTGAAATTTGAAATGATTTGTGGTTACCTGTTTCTACATCACATTTCTGTCACCACTGCTAGGAGAGAGCCAGGCCGGTGTTGTTCTTTTTTAGTAGATGTTCACAAGACTTTTTAGGTTCAGAATTCAAGGAAATATTCACTGATTTGGGGGACATTGGTTATTGATTGGGGGATAGTGAGTGGTTCATTGTAAATTGTGAAGTAAAAATAAAAGTATTACAAAACTAAATTCAGTATGTTTTTTAACAAAATAGAAGATATTCAAGGGTATATAACTAGGTTTTAAATGTTAGTTTTTCTAGGTGAAAGTATTCATCTCTGATTTACTTCTGTATGATAAATTACTAGAATTGAATTATGGAATCAAAAGGGTGAAAATTTCTAATTGTCCTTGGTAAATATTACCAAATTGCTGTTCAGAAAAGATGTACCAATATGCAGTGATTTACAGTGCTTGTTTCTGTACATCCCTCCCAGACCTGAACCTGTGTGTATGTGTTGGTGTGTAATCTTTGTAAATTCAGTACTTTTATTTTTTTTTTAATTCAGTACTTTTAAAAAGTCTCTTGCTCTAGAAATATTTAAACACATAGCCATTTTTAAAGTTACACTGTCCTAATGTTTTAAAATTTAGAGGAACTGCTACAGGCTTTAAGAGATCTGGAGCAGGTTGGGAACTGAGAAAAGAGACATCAGAGAAGACTGGTAGAGATGAATTCCTTGTTTCACGCTTGTAAAATTCTAATTTATGCCTCACATCTCTAAATACTGGTTTGGATTTTTTATATCTGAATAAACATTTTAAGTTATAAAAAATATAGATAGAAATGATAGGATGTTTTGTCATGTCCAGTTTTCTAGGTTGCTTATAAGAGCTTTGTATACCTTTTTGTTTCTTGGGCAGCCGAAATTTTATTCATCACAAGTATCAGCTATCACATAAAACCATTGGAATGATCTTTGCAGGTTTGGAATATATTTATGTGAGGATGGTTGTTCAGTTCAGTCACTCGGTCATGTCCAACTCTTTGTGATCCCCTGGACTGCAGCACTCCAGGCTTCCCTGTCCATCACCAACTCCCAGAGTTTACCCAAACTCATGTCCATTGAGTCGGTGATGCCATCCAACTATCTCATCCTCCGTCGTCCCCTTCTCCTCCTGCCCTCAATCTTTCCCAGCATCACGGTCTTTTCAAATGAGTCAGCTCTTCACATCAGGTGACCAAAGTATTGGAGTTTCAGCTTCAGCATCAGTCCCTCCAGTGAACACCCAGGACTGATCTCCTTTAGGATGGACTGGTTGGATCTCCTTGCAGTCCAAGGGACTCTCAAGAGTCTTCTCCAACACCACAGTTCAAAAGCATCAATTCTTCGGCACTCAGCTTTCTTTATAGTCCAACTCTCATATCCATACATGACCACTGGAAAAACCATAGCCTTGACTAGACAATTGTACAAGAATGTAATGATGAATAGTATATTGTTGTTGTTCAGTCTCTCAGTCATGTCTGACTCTTTGTGACCCCATGGACTGCAGCACTCCAGGCTTCCCTATCCATCACCACCTCCCGAACCTTGCTCAAACTCATGTCCATTGAGTCAGTGATACCATCCAACCATCTCATCCTCTGTCGTCCCATTCTCCTCCTGCCTTCAATTTTTCCCAGCATCAGGGTCTTTTCCAATAAGTTGGCCATTTGCATCAGGTGGCCCAAGTATTGCAGCTTCAGCACCCGTCCTTCCAATAAATATTCATGACTGATTTCCTTTAGGATTGACTGATTTGATTTCCTTGCAGTCCAAGGGACTCTCAAGAGTCTTCCCCATTACTACAGTTCACCACAGAAGCATCAATTCTTTGGTGCTCAGCCATCCAAATGGTCCAACCCTCACATCCATACATGACTACTGGAAAAACCATAGCTTTGACTATACAGACCTTTGTCAGCAAAGGAATATCTCTGCTTTTGTGCTGTCTTTTAATGCTACCTAGGTTTGTCGTAGCTTTTCTTTCAAGGAGCAAGCGTCTTCTAATTTCATGGCTGCACTCACCGTCTGTGGTTATTTTGGAGCCCAAGAAAATAGTCTGTCACTGTTTCCATTGTTTTCCCCATCTAATTGCCATGCAGTGATGGGACCAGATGCCATGATCTTAGTTTTTTGAATGTTGAATTTTAAGCCAGCTTTTTCACTCCTCTTTTACCTTAATCAAGAGACTCTTTGGTTCCTCTTTGCTTTCTGCCATTAAGAGTGGTGTCATCTGCATATCTGAGTTTATTGATACTTCTCCCAGCAATCTCAATTCCAGCTTGTGCTTCATCCAGCCCATGATGTACTCTGCATCTAAGTTAAATAAGCAGGGTGACAACATGCAGCCTTGCCATACTCCCTTTTCCCAATTTGGAACCAGTCCATTGTTCTGTGTCCAGTTCTAACTGTTGCTTCTTGACCTCCTTACCAGTTTCTTAGGAGGCAGGTAAAGTGATCTGGTATTCCCATCTCTTTAAGAATTTTCCACAGTTTGTTGTAATGTGAGGCTGCATAATTTGAAACTCTTCTGTTTCACTTTGACTTGTTTACTAAAGTAATACCTCTTTTAAAAATGAATTGACAACAGATAAATTGCAAGCAGTGAAATTCAGTAGATTAAAAAAGACATAAAAGCAGTCACCTAATTGCAATATATAGCCCTTATTAAGATTATAATTTGAACAGGGAAATGTAAGAAATAAATTTATGGCACAAGAAAAGTTTGATACTAACTGCATATTCAGCTGTATTAAGAAATATTTGTTGATTAGGTGCAGTGGTAGTCTTACAGGGCTGTTTTGTTTTTTTAAGAGTTGTTCTATTTTAGAGATATATACAGAAACGTGGTTGTTCAGTCACAGTTGTGTTTGACTTTTTGCAACCCCCATGGTCTGCAGCATACCAGGCTTCCCTGTCCTTCACTGTTTCCTGGAGTTTGCTCAAACTGGTGTCCATTTACTCTGCCGCTGCCTTCTCCTTTTGCCTTCAATCTTTCCCAGTATCAGTGTCTTTTCCAGTGAGCCTTGATGCTCTTCACATCAGGTGGCCAACCTGTTGGCGCTTCAGAATCAGACCTTCCAGTGAATATTCAGGCTTGATTTCCTTTTGGATTGATCTCCTTGCAGTCTAAGGGATTCTCAAGAGTTTTCTCCAGCAACACAATTTAGAAGCATCAGTTCTTTAATGTTCAGCCTTCTTTATGGTCCAACTCTCCCATCTATACATGACTACTGGAAAAACCATAGGTTTGACTATATGTATCTTTGTCAGCAAAGGGTTGTCTCTGCTTTTTAATACACTGTCTAGGTTTTTCATAGCTTCCCTTCCAAGGAACCAAGCATCTTTTAATTTCATGGCTGCAGTCACTGTCCACAGTAATATTGGTGCCCGAGAAAAGAAAATCTGTCACTGTTTCCACGTTTCCCCTTCTGTTTGCCATAAAGTGACGGGACAAGATGCCATGATCTTAGGTTTTTGAATGTTGAGTTTCAAGCTAGCTTTTTCACTTTCTATTTTCACCTTCATCAAGAGACTCTAGTTCCTCTTCACTCTCTGCCTTTAGAGTGGTATTATCTGCATATCTGAGGTTGTTGATGTTTCTCCTGGCAGTGTTGAATCCAGCTTGTGATTCATCCAGCCCGGCATTTCACATGATGTCCTCTGCATGTAAGTGAAATAAGCAGGGGGCAATGTACAGCCTCATTGAACTCCTTTCCCAGTTCTGAATAAATCCATTGTTCCGTATCTGGTTCTTGACCCGCAGACAGGTTTTGCAGAAGACAGATTATTGCCAAAATGATTTGATATTGGGGGCTTGTTTTAAAACAGCCTAGGAAGTGGGGAGTAGGTGAGAATACAAATAAAACAAGAATTTGTTTTATTAATAATAATTGTTGAAACTGAATGATGAAAGATTGGATGTGTTTTATTCATCCATGTAATCTTGTTTCTTTATTCTATTGCCATTAATATGCTATGGCTTGGAAAAAATATACCACTATATATTTTATTCTTTCCTCATCTGTAAGATGGGGATGTTGGATTTACTGTGTAGATCCCTTCTGATTAGAATTTTAAACTTTTCCAGTGACTGAAATCACAAAATACAACTATGATCATAAAAGCATTTAGGATTTTTAGAAATTAATTTCTCACTGTATTTTCTTCTCTAATGTTCATATATTTGAAATTTGAACATTGTAGAAATGGTGATCCTTAATTTAGGATATTCAGGTGCTTGGGACTCTGTCTCTCATATATATATATATAGGGAAGCCTGGTGTGCTGGAGTCCATGTGGTCACAAAGAGTCGGACACGCCTGCGCGACTGGACTGAACTGAACCTAGATGATAACGTTTTTCATTCTATTTCTGAAACAGTTCCCAAAAACAATGAAAAATATGCTTGTTGTTGTTCAGTCGGTCAGTCGTGTCCAACTCTTTGCGACCCCATGGACTGCAGCACTCCAGGCTTCCTTGTCCATTACCCAACTCCTGGAGTTTACCCAAACTCATGTTCATCAAGTCAGTGATGCCATCCAACTATCTCATCCTCTGTCGCTTCCTTCTCCTCCTGCCCTCAATCTTTCCCAGCATCAGGGTCTTTTCCAGTGAGTTGGCTCTTTGCATCAGGTGCCCAGAGAATTGCAGCTTCAGCTTCAGCATCAGTCCTTCCAGTGAATATTCAGGTTTGATCTCCTTCAGGATTGACTGGTTTAAAAACATGCTTGGGAATTTTTTAAATAACGGGCTTTCATATGAGTAAATCTCATTTATACCTCTTTTATTGATGTACACAATTGTTTTGTGTCTTTAAGATGAGTGAACAGACCATCTGCTGAGTGAAGAAAATTATATGGTTTTGTTATGCTGTTAGCTGCCACAGTTCAGTTATTTCAATTAGAATTTTAAGGATGGGCTGATGGGCTACAGTCCATGGGATTGCGAAAGAGTTGAACATGACTTAATGACTAAACAACAACAGTAATTACCTTGTATATAAATTATTATCAATATAAGATTGATTCTTTAAGTCACTAACTCAAGTCTTCACTTAGGCTAGGTAGAGCATTAGTTGGTGACAGAGATCTCAGAAGTTGTTTCCTGAAGTACTCTTTCTTAGACCTTTAAAGACACTGTGTATTTCTTTTATCATTCTCTACACTGGAAGTTTTCCTTAATGTGTGACAGTCTGTGAATATTGTATAGTGTGGCAGTGGCTGATGACTTTTTCAGTGTTACCTGGTTGTAAAGGCCAAACAAAAACATAAAGAATAGTCTCTGGGCTCTTAAAACATTTGAACTATTCTGCTAGAGAGAAATTTTTCTAGTGTTTTTTAATGACCTGTTCACTGGTAGGCTTACCTTCAGATATAGCAGAGCTATTAAATACAAAGTAAAATTTAATTTTTACTTTTATGCTAAATGAAATATTCAGTTTTCCAGTTATTTTTGCAAATACAATAAAAGTAATATGACTCATGGCTTTACCAATTATATAAAATCTTTAGTGAATTTTTCTCCATTGCACATACCTAATAACATAGTACAGTCCAGAGTTAAATGTAAATTAGAGAAATAGATATAAAATTAATTTTAGTAACATGTTACAATTTATAATGTCGCCTTGCTCCAGAATTCTTTTATTATTTCTTCCTGTTTTGTTACAGAGCACTTCATCTTTTGTTGGTGTTACTAAGAATAAATATGTAACTATAGTTTTCTTAAAGCATTTTTAAGATTTAAATCTGTACCCAGTTATTCTTTAGAGAAGGGTATGATTTAGGCTTACATTTGTAAGTGAACAAACTCAAGTTTGTTTGAAACAAAACTTAAAAGGTACAATTTTGAGCTACCTTTTTTCAAATTCTAAATAGAATTCTGGAAGTACATTCAGTCAGCTTGAACATTTGGTGCTTGTGTTTATATTAAGGAGTTCCTGGCCAACAAAAATATCAAGAGTATAATGAAATAACTTTAATTTTACTTGCCTAAGATCATCTTAAAAGATTTTTACTTGCAAATCTAGAAAAAGAAAAAAGAAATGCATATTTTCTGTCTGGGCAAAGCACAGTTTTCCTTAGTGATAGTCCATTTTAATAATAGTAAAATGTTTTATGACCTAAAGAAAGTAAAACTTGTGAAATAGTAATGTGTTATCTACAATTATGTGAATAATGAGATTTAAGGTTGCCTCCATTTTATGAAATCTCCAAGAGACAAGATGAGTCCTTCGAGAATATTCTCTACAGTTCACAAAGGAAATACAGTTCAAAATGGGCAGAACACCATTCCAGTAGAAATGAACTTTGAATAGGCATAATAGTCACTTAGAAAATTTTTTGTACCCAATGTGTTATATTCAAAGTAATGGTTCAAATGGTCAGATTGAAATATAACACATGTACACCCATGGCAGATTCAAGTCAATGTATGGCAAAACCAATACAATATTGTAAAGTAAAATAAAAATAAAATTTAAAAAAAGAAATAAAACAGTACAATCTCTTATCCTGGTGCATGTAAGCATGTCAAGAGGCAATCTTCTGTCAACACCAGTATTATACATTTCATGTTCAAAGTGGAATTCGTTCTGTAAGAAGACAGTGCAGTATGTCACTGAAAATTTGGAATCTATCCGAGGCAAAATTAAAAGTTGTGTATGCATCCATTTCTCCATTTTTATGAAAGAGCACAAGTATCTTTTTTGCTTAAAGATTATACATTAGAAATGAAAAGCTGTTAGGTCATTTAATCTCATATATTAATACTTTTGTGAACTATGTACTATGTTTTTAAAGAAACTTAAATCTACAGAAAGGAAATGAAAAATGGAGGCAGGGTCTTAAAAACTTACTAGTATTAAAAAAGCAGATATCCAACAAAGTAAAAAGCCCAAATATATATTTGTCCTAAACCTAGATACACCTACACATTTTTTAAGATTACATTTGGAACCTTGAGTAGTGCCAAAGGTATTTACATCTGTGACCCCATTCATAGAATATTTAATCTTAGAATATGTTTAATTCAAAGGTAGGCATACTGAACTATAGAATGATTAGGTTGTCTTGTTACTAAAGAAGAATTTGATGTGTCATTTCTTCTGATATTTAACAAAATACTCAATGATTTCTTCCACAGAATCTACCTGTTACTCGTATTTTAGACAATCTCATGGAGATGAAGTCAAACCCTGTGAGTAGCATATAACATTATACTTGTGAATTCTTGAGCGTACCAAACTACCTACACCAAAGGTGATAAACTCAGTTTGTTGTGGGCTTCATCACAGCAGAGTGCATGAGGGAAAGGAAAGAGTCCACATCCTCAAACAGCATTTTTTAGCCATTATCGCAGATAAGGGGAATTGGTTTCTCAGCTACTGCATCTGCTCTGGCCAGCTCTCATGCAAAGTAAATGTAGATCATATCCTATATATATATCCTAAGGAGCAAGTTTCTATAAATAAAATAGAACTAGTAAGCATCAGTTGGTATAATATGAAAAGTACCAGACCAGTTTAATTTTATGAAATTAAATTAGGATAGGAGTGCATAGTAAAAAATTGAAGAGCATGTGTTCAGATGGCACTAAATTCTTTCGGGCTAAAAAGTAAATTGAAATTGATGAAGAGATAAATGAGTAAATATTGTTAGCATTTACTTAAAGAATGGGTTTTTGAGCTGTTTATAATTCAAGAAAGAAATGTAAAAATCATCACAATCTGGTTTCATAAAGCAGCTCATCATGTTACTGTGGCAACTGGAAAGAGAGTGGTTGTCTGGAATAGATCAGAACCCTGGTTTGGGTTGATCTGGGTCACTGTAGACTTGGCATCAAGACTTAGGATACCAGGCTGAGAAAAGAGTAAGAACAGAATCTTCAGATAATGTCACTATTTCATATTTGTTAAAACATGATTATAATAACATTAAAGAAAATAACAAAAACAAATTTTAAAATCTGTCCATGTGAAAACAAAGACACAGTATTATAGAAAAAAAGCTCAGTAAAGGGCAGTTGCAATTATGAAAGGAAAGAGAAAATTGTCTATAATGATAAGCTAAAAAAGAGTAGATTTTTCTAGAATCAATACAGAGAACATAGTAGACAATGTAATAATAATAATAGACTTTGTTATTACTGCATTCTAGAGTATATGAAGGATATGAATAAATGAAGACTACAGAATATATGAAGGAATGCGTCTTGAAAAGCCTTAGCGAAGTATACATTTATGATTAATGCATTTGTGATTGTCTTTAGAGAATAGTACTTCATAATAGGCAGTAGGTTTCTGGAAGATGTTATCCCAAACAATTATAAAGATTAAAAATATAAATAAATGCAAAACTTTAGATGCCAGATCCACATTTCTGCCATATGGATGGCTAAATTATGGGTCTTATTCAGATGTGTCTCCAAGTTCTATAAATTCATTTATCAGTTCTAGTGACTTTGACTTTATAACCGAAGGCACATTACCACAGGCAGATATTTTTTAATTAATTAGAAAAAAGTAAAAATTTTTCTACTTTAAAAGCATTTTTTCACCCATCTGTTAGGTGAAACAGATGCCTGCACTATCTCTTATCCCTGTCTTGTTCCCATATTGAAAAATTGATTTGGAGGCATTGAAGACATTAACAATGTGTACAAAGTTAGACCTGACTAATAATCTTGAATATATTGTATCTGAAAAGCTTTAAAAATGCTGTAACCTAATTCTAGATGCATTCACTTACATTTACTAAGTGATCTTTGATTTGTCTTGATTGAGTAAAATGAAAGGGGTTAGGCAAGATACCAGATAGGTTTCATCTACGCTTGTACATCTGGGTAAGTAGTGGTTTCCTGGAGCAAAGTGTTGAAGGATTATGGCACCGCATTTGGCTTTGGGCCTCCTTGGTGGCTCAGATGGTAAAGTGTCTGCCTGCAATGTGGGAGACTTGGGTTTGATCCCTGGGTCAGGAAGATCCTCTGGAGAAGGAAATGGCAACCCACTCCAGTACTCTTGCCTGGAAAATTCTATGGACAGAGGAGCCTGGTAGGCTACAGTCCATGGGGTCGCAAAGAGTTGGACACAACTGAGCGACTTCACTTTCACTTTTGGTTCAGGGAGAGTTGTGTGATTGATTAGCACTGGCCATCACTGAGTGCAGGACTAGATAGTGATAACAGTACATAGTTGGTCATTGATCACCTTTGGGTAGGTTCATCCAGAAAAGAATAAGAAAACATTGCAGAAAAGAATGAGTTCCTTTGGGTGTTTGTGCTTTGGAGGGAGAAGGAGATAGAAATTAGGAAGTAATGACATTGTATGCAGTAGAGCAGTACTTTCTAAATCTTTAATATCAAGAAGCTAGTTGATTATGTAGTATAGAGGCCAGCAACCCCTTATCCACAACTTCTGAAATCCAAAAAGATTTTGTATAACTCATTTGGTGGCAAAACCTAACCTTAACTCATATTGAGGTTTTTATAGTTTATCATACTTTATGTTAATATTCATTTGTTTAGCTACAGAAACATTACCATGTTAGATGATGGGGTGCTGCCCACTGGGAATACTACATTATATACAGTTGTTATGCATGATATTATCTATCTACAGTTTTTTAAATTCAAAATTCCAAAATATATCTAACTCCAGAGGTTTCAATTATAAAAGATTTGAACCTGTATTAGGTATTCTGCACATTCAATAAAATCATGGACATATAATAATGTAATAAAATTCTAAAAGCAAAAATACTTAAGTGCATAAGCTTATAAAACAGGTATATTTATTTTTCTCAATTATTAAGTATAGTTCCCTGTGCTATACAATAGTTTCTTATTAATTTATATATAGTAGTGTGTATATGTTAATCCTAAACTACTAATTTATCTATTACCCCCACCCCCTCTTGGTAATAACCATAGTTTGTTTTCTGTGTAAAAACAGGTATACATTTGAGAAGCAGCGTGCATAGTGGTTAAGTGCTGGGGCATTGAAACCAGACTGCCTGGGTTCAGAACTGGAGTTTCCACATTTGTCATAAGACTTTGGGAAAGTTAGATAAACTCTGTATCCCAGTTTGCCCATCTGAAAAACATGGATAATAACAACTACCTCAAAGATGATATTCTAAGAGAAATTCCATAGTCATGGTAAAGTTCTCTATTTTTTTAAATAGGAAACTGATGACTATAGGTATTTTGATCCCAAAATGCTACGGGGCAATGACAGGTAAGCAGCTCTTGTATAATTTGTTGTATGTTTCCTCATTCCCACCAAGAATGGAAATAACTTTTATTGATTTTTTTGTTATAAATCAGTAATTGCTTATTATTAAAAATTCAAACTGTATAGAAAACTAGTAAGTAAATAATATGTAGAATCTCTTTATCCAGAAGTAATCACTGGTAATTATACTTAACATGATGCTTTTCCTTCCAAGTATATATACAGAAAAAAAAGTACTTTAGATGCTTGTTGTTTTTAATGAAATGATGAGGGTATTACAATCTTATGTGTAGAAAAGGAGAATTTGGATAATTTGTGTGCTTTTGAATGAATAATTATTTTGGACCAAATGATGAGAACTTTATGTTGGATACCAGTTGTCGGTTCCTATACAATCTATGCCCCTGGGGACTATTGCTGTGAGTCGTCCTTTTTGGCAGTGAAACATTCTGCAAATAATTTCTGTATTTTGTGACAAACGTGGTGTGGTAAGATATTAACTTAATTCTAGTGGTTTGATAATAGTGTATAAAATACAGAAAGAAGGATAAAATTAGCAGAGAAAAAACCTTCATGGACGGATGGTCTTTAGCACCAAAACTTGGGTGAAGCTTCTTTATTGTCTATACCTTATATTTGGGATCTTTCGAACTTTGATTTATCCCAAGCTTTCAAATCTTTGTAGATAGTCAGATCAGATAATGTAGTCACTAAAAAATTGATTATTAGATTATTTGGAAACATAAAAGTTTATTCTCTTTTCTGAACTTAACCAGAAATAATACCGGCATTGCGAAAGAAGCTGCTGATAGCAGCTGCAGCTGGTAGGAAAGAATCTGACAAAAGAATAAATTATAGAAGGAAGAGGATGAGGAGTGACACTAAGGGGTATGGGGCTTCTTTGGTGGGTGATTAAAGTGTTCTAAAATCAGACAGTGGTAATGGTTGTACAGCTCTAAGTATACTAAAAACCACTGATTGTACACTTTTAAATGGGGGGTTTACAACACGTTTGATGTTCTCAAGCTTGCGTTTTTTTCCTTCCTTATATTTCTATCAGTAGATACATTTTGCTTCTTAGCAACTTCTGAGAAATGCTTTGTCTTCCCTATATATAGTTTATTCATGATAATGAGAAGGAATATTAGGAATGTTGATAAGACACAAACACAGTTTCATTTTTAATAGACTCAGCTTTCTCCTGAACTTTCATCACAGTTAGATCTTGGTTTTAATAACTGGTAGTGCAGTGCTCTTAAGTCTCACCTCTCCTCATGTCTGCTCTTAGAGGAACTTAAAGCACTCTAGAAGGAAGTGAAAACATATGAGGTGCTAGGCAGCTCCTGGCCCCCTTTCTGGAATTTTCACCTAGCTCACAGAAATGGGGAAAAGATGGAACTGTGGACTCAGTCACTGAATCATTGAGCAGTTATAATAGCTCTTTCCCCTTGGTTGAGATTTTCAAAAATGGCTTGTGAGGAAAACCTAAGTTATCTTTGTTTGTATAGCCTATTTTAGCACTCAAAACAAATATATACTTGACCCACAAAAGCTTTGCAAATATCTTTATTAAAAGATCTCTTAGACACCAAGTATTTTTGAAATAAATATTAATATATAAAGAAGTTACAGAGAAATACAGATCCCTTCTTTCATCCCCCCTTTCCTTCCTAAATTGTTATCCTTGCCATACATGTGTTTGCATAGTTGTTTCACAAATGTAGATACCCACAAACTATAATCTGCCCAGTGTGCTAAAACTTGCAAATAATTTACCACTAAAGTGGGCTTCCCTGATAGCTCAGTTGGTAAAGAATCTGCCTGCAATGCAGGAGACCCCAGTTCAATTCCTAGGTCTGAAAGATCTGCTGGAGAAGGGATAGGCTACCCACTCCAGTATAGTCCATGGGGTCGCAAAGAGTCGGACATAACTGAGTGACTTTCATGCACCACTAAAGCGTATATTTTATCAATTTACCTTATACCCAGATTTCCACTCCTCGTGGGAACTACTAATGCTCCATCTTTCCTATTCCCTCCCAGTCTTCTCCTAGAATTTTAAAGTCAACAGGTTGCCTCATTCCCTTTTAGACACTGAGATATGTACCTCATCTAGCTTGTTCTCTGAATCCCACTTAAGAAGAATTGTAAATACACAGATAAAAATGCATGTGTGTGTGTATATATATATTTCCCATGCCTTTTTATCCTTAAGCTTTGGGTGAAATTTTCAGTATAGGTTTTTTATTGTTTGTTCTTACAGCTCAGTTCCAAGAAACAAAAATCCATTCCAAGAGGTAAGTTCATATAAAAATTCTCTGTCCCTAAAATGGAAGGATGAAAAGGTGAACCAGCAGTCTTGAAGGATATCTTTGTCCTGTGGCTTTACGATGATTACTGTATGGCAGTCTTGATAAATCCAATCCTGTGTACTAAAGATTCATTAACAATAAATTCAAAGATGACTTTTAGAAAAAGCCCTTTGGATTTATTTGGTATTGTTTAATTGAAAGATGAGGTTTATTTTCCTCATAATTGTTTCTGAAAAATCTCTACTTCATTTTAATACCCAATAAACATTAGAAATTTATAGACTTTAAAAAAAAATAAATTTCTCAATCATTGAAGGAGCATCAGGCACTTAGGTTAAAAAAAAATACTAACTAGCAAAAGTTGTGGAATAGGCTCCAGACTAAAAGCCATGTTGCTTGAGAGCTAAAATATGGTTCTGTTTGTTTTAACTTATCTATTTTCTTCTATTTGCATTTTTAGGCAATTGTTTTTGTGGTGGGAGGAGGCAACTACATTGAATATCAAAATCTGGTTGACTACATAAAGGTACATTTGATGTTCATATTCTTTTATCATTCGAGGTTTCACAGTTCCATGTCTTTAACATATTAGCAGTCTCTGATGGCTTTCCTGATTCTTAAATAACCCCTTTTCTAGAGGTAGTTTAAAAATCTGGCAGATAAGAAAACAACGAATATATGAGCATTTTTCCATGTCACATTCATTTTGGCCTAAAATTTTACTTGATCTGGAAAATAATGTATCTTCTTGATGTAATGTACTATGCAGCTATCTATCTTAATTTGACTTTAAATGTTTAGACACCCCAAATAAGCTCCTGTCCCAAAAAAGTCTCCCTTGGTGAAATGATTTACTGAACTCCATTTACCTAAATTAAGCACTTTTCTCTCATCTTATTGACCTAAGTCAGCAACATACTTCAAACAAACTTGGAATGTCTGCTTTTTCAGCAAATAGGCACTTTAGAGGTAGCTGTTGAAAGCTAACAGCAGCAGGGAGTGACAGACGACTAAGCAAAAGAACATGAAGGGAAAGGTGTAACTGGAAGAGCAAAAATGCCATTTAAAATGTAGAGGCAGCAGAACTAGTTATTGTTACAGTGACATTTTATAACCTTCATTTATTCACTTAATGATTATTCCTTGTCCTGTGTTACATAAGACATCAATAAATATTGAGGTTTTTGTACAGCAGGAGAATAAAATACATAGGTGGATGTCACAGAACTTCAAAATCATCAGGTACCTCCAGGGATCCTATCTCAGTCGCATAGAACATGCTTCAGAATGTGGACCACCACTCAGATCTGTGTACAGTAATACAAAGAGATGTCTTTTATACCCTTATCTGTTCATATAGCCAGAATCAGGCTCCATGACCAGGCTCAAAGGCAAAAAGCAAGGGAATATAACGGAAACCAGGTGTAAAACCCATGAATCTGTAAAATTTCTATCAACAGTGCTGACAAGCTGGTAGTGCAAGTTGTCCCCTGGTCTGTCTATCTGTGACCCTTGGGCAGACTATGTTAATCTGTTTCATTTAGAGTTGGCCATGGGTCAACAACATGATTGGTTCCAGGTATGTACCTAAGGGTAAACACAGGGTTGCAACAGACCAGCTGAAATTAATCCTGTACTGAAATCCCATCCTTGGGTAACTTTTCTTAATTACATTTGTCAGCATTCCTTCTGCATTTTTTTTTTAACCTATTACAGACCAGAAAAACAGGGATAAAACCAAAATAATAATCATTTGTGTAGTGTAACTGAAATGCAGGTGTAACTTTAAAAGAAACTTTGCAGTTTACCAAATAGTTCAGTGTAAACTTGTTTTTTAATCATGCATAAACCTCATAACGCTTACCTGTCTCTACCACAGAAATTTTAATTTTGTGAAATGAATAAGTGTAACAATTAATTGTGAATTTAGTTCTTTCCCCAATCAGTCACCTGCATCAGAAGAACTTCAGGGTTATCAGTGGTAGATAGTAAGCCCAACAAGTTATCCAGTTATCCTTTACTTGGTTTCAGTTTACAAAATATTTTTTTAACTTGTTATTGCCTTCCATTCACCAAAACATGGTGTACAGGTAGTGGGGCACATGATACTGTGACCCATCAGCCATGTAACAGGTGTTTTATGTCTCCATCTCAGGTACTATTCTTAACAGATGATCACCTGGGTTCATATTTACACAGTGGACTTTGGCTCTTGTGTTGAACAGATTCTTCTACACACATTTGAGCAGCAACAATATCCTAATTTTGCCTCCCAGAAGGGGTCCTCTGGAATATATAAAACCTGTAAAATGAGAATATGTAAAACAAAAGCAAGTATTAGAATTATTCTGGGTGTTTATCCCCTAGATGTTGTTAACATCATCAAGATATAGCACATGAGTAAGTCCAGATTAAATCTTTCATAAACCTCCCAGAAGCCATTTTGGACCTTCAGCTTCAAATAAAGGAGGCTGTTTCTGCAGGTGTTGTGGGCATCTGTAAATATAGCTAAGAGTATTATTCTCTTGCTTCCAACCTCTTGCAGGGTACCATGATAATGTTAGCTTTTTTTTATTATTAATATTTACCTATTGGCTCCATTTCTGAGGATCAAAACTTCTCCATCTTTCCATGTGTCAGTAATTCTTACCCAAATTTGGCCGCGGGTTTAGAAGACCATCAGATTCAGCGTGACTCGAATCCCTAGTGGCAGCAGTATGACTGCAGTACTTCCCTTTCTTCATTCCCAGACATAGGAAGTAGCGAGTTTATAGGACTGTTACCCACTAGTTAGTACAGGTGCAGATGCAGAAACCATTAATCCCAGCTTACACACAGGTGAAAAGAAGAAACAGTCCAAACAGATTCAGAGGAATTGTCTTCATTTTTGGATCGTTCATTGTAATTGTATAGAAATCTGATTCGTTTTTGTATCTTATGTCCTGCAACCCTATTGAACTCATCATTTCTGATAGTTTTTTAAATGGATTTTTAAGATTTTCTATAAACAATATCATGTTATCTGTGAATAAGCTTCTTCCTTATCCTTTCAGGATGTTTTATTCCTTTTTCTTGCTTAACCACCCTGGCTAGAACTTCTTAACTTCTAGCAATAGAAGAGTCCACAGCAGACCTCTTTATCTTCTTCCTGATTTTAGGGGGCAGAGCATCCTATCTTTCCCTGTTCAGTTTAAGGTTACCAGTGGGTTTTTAATAGAGCCATTAATGTTTAGTAGCTACTAAGCCATACAGTCTAATTATCATGAGAATTCTGGTTTTTTAATCCCATTTGGTCTTATTACTGTTTCCTTTGTTCTGCATAATGTTCATCTATCTATCATTTCAGGCCCATTTAGGGGAAACTGAGCTAGTAGGTCTGTGACAGCCTACCTCATGACATTAGAAACCTATGTAATGCAACCTTGTAGTATGAAACAAAACTTATGCCTATGGCTCTGAGAGACTTGTAATTGAGAATTACCTAATATGGCACTTGATTTATACCAATTCACAAAATGAGCAAGTGCCATTTTTGTTGGGAAGGCAAAGAAAATACTGTAAGAATTCTAGCTGATTTATCTGGTAATGATGTTAGTCTGACTTACAATGTAACTGCTATTTGGTATAACAATGTATTTGATAAAATTATTTGGATTGATTTTAACAAGATGTTTGATAATACTGATATCAGTGACCAATTGTTCTTTTGTTGGAAGGTGACTGGCTAGGGAATAAGCTAGATTTAGTTAATAATTAATTGTTGCATTGAATTAAGTTATTGGTACATTCATAAAGTTCAGTTTTTAATGGAAAGAAGAAATATCAAATTTGTACATAGTTTTAAGAATAAATTTTACACTGAAATATTACTAAACTGCAGTGTTAAAAATTATAACTATACCTCACTAGATGACACAGAAGATTAGAGTTTTGTGTTTATCTTTGTTTTTATATTCTGCAAATGCTATAAAGGATGAAAAATGGTGACAAATAATTCCAATTAAGAAAGCTTGATCAAGGATGGAGAGGGAATGTACTTATATAAGCACAAGATTAATCTCAGCTAGTTAATGATACCCTTGTGCTGATGTTTGGCCAACCCTGAATGAAATGTTTTAACTAGTGATTAAAGTAGGCATGTGCTAGAGTCCAAGATAGACCAGGGGGCAGCTTGTACTAGTTTGTCAGTGTTCCTTAATGGAAAACGTAGATTGATGATTTCACTTGGTTGCGATCATGTTTTCTTGTTTCTGCTGTTGAGCCTCGTCATGCAGCCTGACTGTAGCTGTGTGACCAGAGAGGAATAAAAGATCCCTCCTTGGACAAGACTGGGGCTCTCCTGACACCAGGGTATTCTGGTGGTTCACAATTGAAAATGAAATGTGTCTTACATTACTGAGCTGAGGTTCTGGGAACTAGCAGTTTTGGACCCCTCTAATGTTTCCCTGTGTATTCCTACCCTCATGTGAGCATAGCCTCAAGAATCCCAATTACATGGCCCTATTTAATGGCTACACATACCATCTCATTTTGAAGAAAAGGTGAGATGTGACTTTTGTTTTACTTGTTCTCAGAGAATGTCAGCCAGCAATGGTTACTCAGCTCATACATCACAAACAAATGTCCTTCTCTTGTGTTGCAAAGCCGTAATTCTTTTGGTTCCTTGATTAACCACATTTGGTTTGTACATTACAAAAGAAAACGTACAGATTTACCTTCCAGTTCACAATACATATAAGAATTTCAGCATTAAGAACTTACCAAATTCTCCAGTCAAAAAGTTTTGACTGCTTGTCACTGGGTGCCAACATTCTGTCAAGATTAAGGATGAAATTCATAGTTACAGAATGGAATAGGGTATATTGACATATAAATACTGTATTATCACAGATGAGTCTTAAATGACAATCCATGCTACTCACACCATATTCTACTTTCAGTGTTAACAAAACTGTAAATGTTTTCCTCAAGTAGTTACAGTCCTACATAGAATGTTGGCTGAAGATTTTATAATTATTGCTCCCATGAAATGGGTCACTCATCACGTTCCTTCTATTTTCAGTGTAAATGGCACTAGAAACATGCCTAACACATATTTTGAAAGGAAAAAATGTGCCCATTTCACCACTTTATTTCAAGTAATTTTAGGATAGATAGATGTACACTAAAATCCAGTACTCACCCTAAAGGAAAATAAAACCTTTAAGAATAACAAAAAGTCCTGTTATGTTTAACCCCTCTTCTTGGGAATATTGAAAATATTACTTGTTATTTGTATCTGAGTTCTGTGTTTGATTTTTTACAGGGGAAACAAGGCAAGCATATTTTATATGGCTGCAGTGAACTTTTTAATGCTACACAGTTCATAAAACAGGTAAAGTGTACTTTTTAGTTTGTTTCTGTAACATACCTTAAGTTGCTGTTGTATTTTTCAAAAGAGAGCAAGATAATCCTATTAATCTGAACCAGCTGAAACTAAAAGCCACAGAACTAGAAGAATATAAGGTTTTGCTATGGACAACTATAAGGGAAACTCTTGTATGTAATGTTATTTCCATTATCCCAAAACTTTTTATTGGAGTAGTGTACTCGCTTAGGCAAAATTCAGTCCAGCATTTCCTTGACATACTGTCCATATTTCTGACTTTGCCAAGCATATTACAAATTGGACTGAGAAATTAAGTTTCTTGAGGGATTGATACAACAGAATGTCATTCACCTTGAAAGTCAGTGATGGCAGTAGCTGAGGTGTAGAAGGTCTTTACATTATTTTACTATTGTTCCCACTAATGTTCTCAGTACTTATATTAACTTCAGCTTTCTAAAGCTTAAACTGCCTCAGAGGCTTAGTAGGCTGACCAGTAATATGTACTCACCTTTGCCTTGGCTATCATAAAAATCATAACTGTACCCTCTGCTCATTTTTAGCATCTCTTCCTAGCACCTTTTTCCAGCACAACTTTCTTACCCACTATAATATGGTTCTTTTATTCTTAACCTTAATGTGGTAGCCCACTGGTATTATGAGAATTTCAGATATACAGAAAAACTGGAGAGAAGTTACAGTGAATACATTTACATTCCCCACTAACGTTTTATTGCACTTGCTTTATAAGCACCTGTGCATCTTTCCATTCTGTTCATTGCTGCAGCTTAATTTCAGAGTAAATTACAGATATCAGTACACTTCCCCCTTAATACATCAGTGCCAGTATCATTCACTAGATATCATTATTTGTTTAGGTGGTGTTGTATTTCTCTCTGGAAGTAAAATTTATAGCTGTGAAATACACATATCTTAAGTGTACATTCCTGCCTTTGTCAGATGTATTATTCACCTGAGTATCCCAAACCTGTATCAAGGTACAGAAGTTTACACAGTTCCTTTATGGCGTTTGCCAGTCAGGGCTTGCTCCTAGTCAAAACTTGCTCCCAAAACACTGTCTTGATGTTTTCCCACCATAGATAGTCTTGTGTATTCTATAACATCACAAATGGAACTTTTCTTGGTTAGGTTAACTAGAAGATTCTGAATTTTGTTAATCCTTTCAATGAACTAGATGGTGTTAATGCTAATTTTCTCTCTTAGTTTTCTATTCATTGGTTTCTACTTTTTATTTGATTACTTTGGGTTTATCTTGTTCTTCTTTTACTGTCTGATATTGGATAATTATTAAATCATTAACTTTAGTTTTTCGTTTCTAAAATGAGCTTTGAAAGCCATAAAGCTTAAACTGTTCCCAAACACTGCTTTAGACACATTCCACAAATGTTGATATATTTGTATTATCATTTGAAATATTTTTAACTTACCTGGTGGTTTATTCTTTAGCCCTTGTAAAGAGATCTATTGTTGTTTGAATTATTTGTGGTTTTTCTAGATAACTTATTGATTTCTAATTTAATTCCTTGGTTGTCATAGAACATTTTACATGTAAGTTCATTGTTTGAAAATTTAAATTCCTTTTCTAAACCAACATATAGTATTTCTTGCTAAACACTCCATATGAAGAACTTGAAGGAAGAGCTGTAAATATTAATTTGGTCAAAGTAGTTGATAGCATTAGTTAGATCCTCTATATCTATTGATTTTTTTTCTGTCTAGTTCTATCAGGTATCAAAAATCTCCATCTGTGATTGTGGAATTGTCTCTTCCTTTAGTTCTGTCAATGTTTGCTTTTAAGTTCTGTTATTAGGTAGATACAGAGTTTTGACTGTTGTATATTCTGATGAGTGGGCTCTTTTATCATTATGCCCATATTTTTCTACATATCTAGTAATGCTCTTTGTCTTGAAATCTACTTTATCTGATACTAATAAAGCCACCCTAGCCTTCTTACACTTACTGTTTGCATCTTATAACTTTTCCATCTGTTTACTTTTGTCTGTGAATTTAAAGCATATATCTTATATATCAAGCATATTATACTTAAAGCCTATATCTTATATGTGTGTGTGTATATATATTATATCAAGATCTACATATCTTAGAATATTGTCGGATCTTGTCAGCTTTTTTTTTAAACCCACAGTGTTTTTTTCTTTTTCAAAAGCCATTTTGATACTCTCTTTTAATTGGAGTGTGTTGGTCTGTAACATCTAATGTAATTATTACTGTGATTGGATTTAGGCCTACCATTTTACTGTTTTTTCTGTTTCTCCTTTCTTTGTAAGACTTGAACACTTTCTGGAATTCCACTTTAATTCATCTCTGCATTTTTAACTTAGGGTTGCTCTAGAAATCATATTATATATACCTTTAACTGTTAATAGACCAGTTATTATGCCACTTGTATTAAATGTGGAAGCCTTGCAACCATATAGATCAACGTTTATGATGCAGTTGTCATATTTTACATACATCATTAATTTTACAAAATAGTGGACAGTGTTGTTTGTGCTTTAAACAGTCATGTGTAGAGTAAAGACATAAATCTTTTGCATTTATATGGATATGAATTCCAGTGCTCTTTATCCCCACTTACAGATTTTGATTTCTATTGACTGAAAAACTTTCTAGTAGTCATTGTAGCTCAGGTATGCTGTCAGTGAGTTCTCTTAATTTCATATATATATATACACACACACACAAAATAATTGATTTTCAATAATTTAGTATCTGTTACAGTTTCCATTTTTATGCTGAGATTTCCTTTTTTCTTTCATTGTGAGCCTATTTTTCACTATTTCTTTGAGGATATTGTCTTAACTGCTTTTAAAACCTGGCTATTAATTACCACACATGGATCAACTCACTATTGGTCTCCATTGTCTTCCCCGCTAGAGACTGGGTCCCTGGTTTCCTGTTTCTTCATATTTACTGATTTTATACTATATCCTTTACATTGTTATATTTTAGAAACTGAATTGTTTCTCTAGAGTGTTGGTCAGACTCAAGGTTCTGTCTCTTTGGCAAGAGCTCAAATCTCAAGTCTCTCTCATTCATAAGTGGTTCAGGGTTTTACCATAGATTTAGGAAAAGTCTATATACAGACTTAGGGGCTCCCTCACTTTCCAGTAGCTTTAGTTGCCCTCAAACCCTTTCCTCTCTGGTTTTTCAAGCCAGAAAGACTTATGTTTTTCTATCCATTTTAGCAGCTACTATAGTACCAACTGTGGCCTGCCTTCAGGCTTAGAGCCACAGAACCAGAGAACTCAGCCTGTATTATTCCTTCCTTCCAAATGTTGATCCTATTCCAGAACTCAACTTCTTTCCATCGTTCCCTGTTGCCTATAGGAAGTTGGTTTTGTTTAAAATTTATAATTTCTCTGGGAGACTTGGTCCAATAGGAGTTTACCCAGCCTTCCAGAATTGAAATCCTTTTCCCTTCCTTTTAATGATCTTTAGAAATATATTTAATACATTTCTAATTTCTTTTACAAACATATTAAAATATATAGAAAAGTGAATTGTCATCAGTGAAGTCACACATGATGTTTTCTTTACATTTTCATACTGAGTTAATATTTTTTAATTGTTTTTGTTTTCTATTACTTGAATTTGCTCCTATATAATGTTTACACATCTTTTCACCATAACAGTTTTTAAATATCTATAAATCTGAAACATTTGAGTTAGTGAATATTGAGTGAAAATGTATTATTCTAAAATACAATACAATGCATGAAATAGCCTAAATTTTACCATGATAAAAGTGTGCATTTAAGGTGATTTAATACCTAAGTTTCTTTTGTGATTAAAAAAGTAATATTTATGATTTATCTTTTGTTTTAGCTGTCACAACTTGGACAAAAATAGCACAGAAGAACCATAACAAGAGAATCTATTTAGAACTTGAATAAATGTAAAAAGTCTAAAGAGCCAGATATTTCCTTCTCCATATCAATGTCCTAATGGTGAAACTTAGAGGTATTTGTTAATTTTTAAGGAAATTCTATACTTAATATAATGTATACTGATTAAAAAAATAAAGCATTTCAGAAATATATTTTAACATTGTAGAACATCTGTTATGTTTTACAAATGAGAATGAAAGTACTTTGGAAGGAAGGAAAGCTCTGCTGAAGATAATGTTAAAATATTAATATAATAACCAATGTATTAGATTGAAACTAGTGAAACTTTAAGAATATATGTCTTATTTGATCGGTTCATGAATCTCCTACTTGTATTCATTTTAATTGTAAAATTACCTTTCCATAGTTTTTTCCTATGTTGCGTCTAGATTTAAAAGCCACTTTAATGTCCCTTCTCCCTCTGGCACACCTGTGTACATTTTATCATTTATATCTCCTTTATATAATGGCAAAGTCAAGCATTAACATCTGGAGCAGATAAATACAAAACATTTATCCTGTACACTTCTAAATATTATGTAAAAGTAAGTGTTAAATTTGATACTCACCTTCCTCTCTGTGTGAAATGCAGCACTAAAAATGAACACTGATCAGTCATGTATCTCAGGACAGCCATAAGATAAAAAGCAAACCAGTCTCTCCAGAGGAAACAGTTGTTCTATTATAAAGGCCAGAGAGCTTTTCCTCTTAATGAGCCTCACCAAGAGGAATCTTCAGTGTTACAGACAGCATCCTGATAATGGATAAAACAAGATTTACAGAACTGTTTCTTTCTGCACCGCCACCCACCATGAGCCAGTCCATCAAACCAAAGCAAAGGTCCAGAAAAATAACTGTAGGTGATGTAGATGATTGACATATTCCTGGGGTATATAAAGTATGTTTGAGCTGGTGTAATAAATTACCATAGGCTGGGTAGCTTATACAACAAACAGGTATTTCTCACAATTCTGAATGCTGGGAATTCTAAGATCAAGTGACCAACAGAGCTAGTGTCTGGTGAGAACTTTCTTCCTGATTTGCAGAGAGCCATGTATCCTCATATGGGGAGCAGAGAGCAAACTCTGGTCCCTTCATCCCCCTTTAAAGGCAATAATCCCGTCATGGGGCTCAACCCCATGACATCATCCAAACCCAGTTCTCTCCCAAAAACCTACCTCCAAATGCCATAACACTGGGGAAAAAACATAAACTGTGCTGGGAAAATTGAACAGCTATATGTAAAAGAATCAAATTAGAACATTCTTCAACACCATACACAAAAATAAACTCAGAATGGACTCAAGACCTAAATGTAAAACCTGATACTATAAAACTCTTAGAGGAAAACATAGGCAGAACGCTTTTTGACATAAATCACACAATACCTTTTTCAGTTCTTCTCCCAGAGCAATGGAAATAAAAATGAAGTTAAACAAATGGGACCTATAAACTCAAAAGCCTTTATGCGCAGCAAAGCAAATGATTTTTAAAAAGAAAAGATAACCCACAGAATGGGAGAAAATATTTACAAATGATGCGACTGACAAGGGATTAATTTCCAAATTTTATAAACAGCTCTTGCAGCTCAACATCAAAGCCCAATCAAAAAGTGGACAGAAGACCTAAATAGATTATTTCTTCAAAGAAAACATGCACGTGAAAAGATACTCAACATCATTATTGTTAGAGAAATGCAAATCAAAACTACAATGAGATATCGCCTCACACCAGTTAGAATGGCCATCATCAAAAAGTCTACAAATAATAAATGTTGGAGACAGTGTGGAGAAAACGGAACTCATACAGTGAAGTAGGAGAAAAATATGGTACAATATTGCCTTATATATATGGAATCTAGAAAAATGGTACAGAAGAACTTATTTGCAAAGGAGAAACAGGATCACAGATACAGACCACTACGAATAAAACAGATAACTAATGAGAGCCTACTGGATAGCACAAGGGACTCGACTCAGTGCTCTGTGGTGACCTAAACGGGAAAGAATCTAAAAGGAAGTGGACATGCGTATATATGGAAACTGATTCACTTTGCTGCACGGCGGACATTAACACTGTAAAGCAATTATAGTACAATAAACTTTTGAAGTTTTAAAAAATTATATAACAGACAACCAACAAGACCTACTATATATAGCACAGGGAACTCTGCTATAGCAACCTAAAGGGGAAAAGAATTTGAAAAAGAATATATATATATAAATATATAAAATGTATGACTGAATTATTTGGTGTACACCTGAAACTTAACAGTATTAACTATACTCCAATATAAAATAAAAGGTTTTAAAACATACCATTACATTGGGGATTAGGGCTTCAGCATTTGATTTTGTGGGAGACATTCAATTCACAAAACTATATCTGTCAAAGTGGCTGGCACTCAGGCCTTCAGGAGAGCCCTTTATGCAAAGACAAGGCTAATTAAGATGTTACGAAAGGAGAAAAAGCAATGTCGCTGTCTGCTTAGGAATGGAGAAGTCATACTCTAAATAGTTAACATTCAGAAATTTTATAAGTACATGAAAGACAAAAGGAGGTGGTCTCTTTTTCTAGTTAACTTTATATTTAAATTGACTTAGGGTCAGGATGACCATCATTTCAAAGTCTACAAATAAATGCTTGGAGAGGGTATGGAGAAAAGGGAACCCTCCTACACTGCTGGTGGGAATGCAAGTTGGTGCAGCCACCATGGAAGATGGTATGGAGGTTCCTCAGAAAGCTAAAAACAGAATTACCATATGATCCAGCAGTCTCACTCCTGGGAATATAATCCTGGACAAAACTATAATTCACAAAGATATGTGCACTCCTATGTTCATAACGGCACTATTCACAATAGCTAAAACATGGAAATAACATAAATGTCTATCAGCAAATGAATGGGTAAAGAAGATGTGGCACACATACATATATAATGAAATACTACTTGGCCATAACAAAGAATGAAATAATGCCATTTACAACAACATGGATGCAAATGGAGATTATCAATATTAAATGAAGTAAGTCAGAAAGAGAAAAACAAATACCATATGATATCACTTATATGTGGAGTCTTAAAATATGACACAAATCTACCTACAAAACAGAACAGACTCAGACATAGAGAACAGACTTGTGGTTGCCAAGTGTTGGCAGATGGGAGGGATGGACTGGGAGTTTGGGGTTGGTACATGCAAGCTATTATGTTTAAAATAAAAGAACAATGTCCCAATGTATAACACAGGGAACTATATTCAATATCCTGTGATAATAATGGAAAAGAATAAAAAAAAAAAAGTATGCATATAACTGAGTCATTTTGTTTAAATTGAAGAAAGTAAGGAAAACCACTAGGGCATTTAGATATGACCTAAATCATATCCCTTATACAGTGGAGGTGACAAATAGATTTCAAGGGATTAGATCTGGTAGACAGAGTGCCTGAACTATGGACAGAGGTTCTTAGTTCCTGTATACCAGTATACAGGAGGCAGTGATCAAACCATCCCCAATAAAAAGAAATGCAAGAAGGCAAAGTGGTTGTGTGAGGAGGCCTTACCAATAGCTGAGAAAAGAGAAATGAAAGGCACAGGAGAAAGGGAAAGATATACCCAACTGAATGCAGAGTTCCAGAGAATAGCAAGAATAGATTAAAAAAAAAAAAAGGCTTTTTAAGTGAACAATGCAAAGACTAGAGATCTCTTCAAGAAAATCAGAGATTCCAAGGGAACATTTCATGCAAGCATGGGTGCAACAAAGGACAGAAGCAGTATGGATCTAACAGAACCATAAGAGATTAAGAAGAGGTAGCAAGAATACAAGAAAAACTACAAAAAGGTCTTAATTACCCAGATAACTATGATGGTTTGGTCACTCACCTAGAGCCAGACATCCTGGAGTGGAAGTCAAATGGGCCTTAGGAAGCATTACTATGAACAAAGCTAGTGGAGGTGACGAAGCATCACTATGAACAAAGCTAGTGGAGGTGATGGAATTTGACTTGAGCTATTTCAAATCCAAAAAGATGACGCTGTTAAAGTGCTGCACTCACTATGTCAGCAAATATGGAAAACTCAACAGTGACCACAGGACTAAAAAGGTCAGTTCTCATTCCAGTCCCAAAGGAGGGCAATGCCAAAGAATGTTCAAACTATCTGACAATTGTGCTCATTTCACATGCTAGCAAGGTAATGCTCAAAATCCTTCAAGCTAGACTTCAACAGTATGTGAACCAAGAACTTCCAGATGTTCAAGCTGGATTTAGAAAAGGCAGAGGAAGCAGAGATCAAATTGCCAACATCTGTTAGATCATAGGAAAAGCAAAAGAGTTCCAGAAAAACATCTACTTCTGCTTTATTGACTACACTAAAGCCTTTGACTATGTGGATCACAACAAACTGGAAAATTCTGAAAGAGACAGGAATACCAGACCACCTTACCTGCCTCCTGAGAAACCTGTATGCAGATCAAGAAACCAGTTAGAACTGTACATGGAACAATGGACTGGTTCAAAATTGAGAAAGCAGTTTGTGTCAAGGCTGTATATTGTCACCCTGCTTATTTAACTTATATGCAAAGTACATCACGTGAAATGCCAGGCTGAATGAATCCCAAGCTGGAATCAAGTTACAGGGAGAAATATCAACAACCTCAGATACGTTGATGATACCACTTTAATGACAGAAAGCAAAGAGGAATTAAAGAGCCTCTTGAGGGTGAAAGAGGAGAGAGAAAAAGCTGGCTTAAAACTCAACAGTCAAAAAACTAATGTCATGGCATCTGGTCCCATCATTTCATGGCAAATAGATGGGGGAACAATGGAAACAGTGACAGATTTTATTTTCTTGGGCTCCAAAATCACTGCAGATGGTGACTGCAGCCATGAAATTCAAAGACACTTGCTCCTTGGATGGAAAGCTAAAACAAACCTAGACAAGTGTATTAAAAAGCAGAGACATCACTTTGCCAACAAAGGTCCATCTAGTCAAAGGTATGGTTTTTCCAGTAGTCATGTATGGATGTGAGAGTTGGACCATAAAGAAGGCTGAGCACTGAAAAATTGATGCTTTCCAATTGTGATGCTGGCAAAGACTCTTTAGAGTCCCTTGGACAGCAAGGAAATCAAACCAGTCAATCCTAAAGGAAATCAACCCTGAATATTCATTGGAAGAACTGATGCTGAAGATCCAATACTTTGGCCACCTGATGGGAAGAGCTGACTCACTGGAAAAGATCCTGATGCTGGGAAAGATTGAAGGCAGGAAGAGAAGGGTACAACCGAGGATAAGATAGTTGGATGGCATCATCAACTCAATAGATATTCATTTAAGCAAACTCTGGGAGATAGTGAAGGACAAGGAAGCCTGATGGGCTGCAGTCCATGGTTTCACAAAGTGTCAGACACAACTTAGCGACTGAACAATGAACAAGGAGGGGGTTGGGCGGGGGGGGGGGGTTGGATTAGAAGTTTGAGACTAGCGGATGTAAGCTATTATATATAGAATGTATAAACAACAAGGTCCTATTGTATCAGTTCAGTTCAGTCACTCAGTCATGTCCAACTTTTTGCATCCCCATGAACTGCAGCACACTAGGCTTCCCTGTCCATCACCAACTCCTGGGGCTTACTCAAACTCATGTGCATCGAGTTGGTGATGCCATCCAACCTCTGTCTTCCCCTACCCTCCTGCCCCCATTCCTCCGAGCATCAGGGTCTTTTCCAATGAGTCAGTTCTTCACATCAGGTGGCCAAAGTATTGGAGTTTCAGCTGCAGCATCAGTCCTTCCAATGAATATTCAGAACTGATTTCCTTTAGGATGGACTGGTTGGATCTCCTTGCAGTCCAAGGGACTCTCAAGAGTCTTCTCCAACACCACAGTTCAGAAGCATCAATTCTTCGGTGCTCAGCTTTCTTTATAGTCCCACTCTCACATCCATACATGACTACTGGAAAATCCATAGCTTTCACTAGATGGACTTTGTGTCTCTGTTTTTTAATATGCTGTTTAGGTTGGTCATAGCTTTTCTTTCAAGGAGCGATCGTCTTTTAATTTCATGGCTGCAGTCACCATCTGCAATGATGTTACAGCCCCCAAAAATAAAGTCTCTCACTGTTTACATTGTTTTCCCATCTATTTGCCATGAAGTGATGGGACTGGATGCCGTGATCTTATTTTTCTGAATGTTGAGCTTTAAGCCAAATTTTTCACTCTCCTCTTTCACTTTCATCAAGAGGCTCTTTAGTTCTTCTTTGCATTCTGCCATAAGGGTGGTGTCATCTGCATATCTGAGGTTATTGATATTTCCCCCAGCAATCTTAATTCCAGCTTGTGTTTCATCCAGCCCGGCATTTCACATGATGTACTCTGAATTATAAGTTAAATAAGCAGGATGACAATATACAGCCTTGATGTACTCCTTTCCCAATTTGGAACCCGTCTCTTGCTCCATGTCCATTTCTAACTGTTGCTTCTTGACCTGCATACAGATTTCTCAGAGGCAGGTCAGGTTGTCTTGGTGTTTTCATCTCTTGAGGAATTTTCCACAGTTTGTTGTGATCCACACAGTCAAAGGCTTTGAAGTAGTCAATATGGCAGAAGTAGATTTTTTTCTGGAACTCTTGCTTTTTCAATGATCCCGCGAATGTTGGCAATTTGATCTCAGGTTCCTCTGCCTGTTCTAAATCCAACTTGAACATCTGGAAGTTCACAGTTCACATACTGTTGAAGCCTGGCTTGGAGAATTTTGAGCATTACTTTGCTAGCATGTGAGATGAGTGCAATTGTGTGGTAGTTTGAACATTCTTTTGGCATTGCCCTTCTTTGGGATTGGAATGAAAATTGACCTTTTCCAGTCTTGTGGCCACTGCTGAGTTTTCCAAATTTGCTGGCATATTGAATGCAGCACTTTCACAGCATCATATTTTAGGATTTGAAAGAGCTCAATTGGGATTTCATCACCTCCACTAGCTTTGTTCGTGGTGATGCTTCCTAAAGCTCACTTGATTTTGCATTCCAGGATGTCCTGCTCTAGGTGAGTGATCACACCATCACGGTTATCTGGGTCATGAAGATCTTCTTTGTATAGTTCTGTGTATTGTTGCTACCTCTTCTTAATAATTTCTGCTTCTGTTAGAGCCATACCATTTCTGTCCTTTATTGTGCCCATCTTTCCATGAAATGTTCCCTTGGTATCTCTAATTTTCTTGAAGAGATCTCTAGTCTTTGCCATTCTATTGTTTTCCTCTATTTCTTTGCACTGATCACTCAGGAAGGCTTTCTTATCTCTCCTTGCTAGTGTTTGTATAGCAGAAGGAACTATATTCAGTATCCTGTAGTAAACAATAATGGAAAAGAATATGAAAAATATATATGTATATACAATGAATCACTTTCCTATATACCAGAAGCTAATTATTGTAAATTAACTGTACTTCAATAAGAAAAAAATTACACTGTCTGAAATCCAATCAAAACTTATCCTTAAGGTTACAGGACAATAAGGCACACAATGAAGAGAAAAACTCTCAATAGAAAGAGACTCACACTGAGAAATGCCAGGGAGGATAGAATTAATAGACAAAGACATTAAAACAATATAACTACATTCCATATATTCCAGAAGGTAGAAGAAAGTTTAAGCATTTTAAATTAGAGATGCAGAAGAGGTTTTAAAAGGCCCCAAATGAACTTAATAGAAATAAAAAATTCAGTGTTTCAGATTAAAATTTGTTAGATATATTTGTAGGATAATAGTATTTATAAATTGAACTTAAAACTAAGGAAACTTGTTTTTGTTTTTTTTAGTTTTGGTTTAGTGAACCAAAAGTCAACTTTTTAAACAGAAGTACTCCCAAATATTTTCTGTGACCACAAACTTACAGTGACAACCTTAAATCACACCTGAAGCTCTTTTACTCCAATTACCTAACTCAATAAATTCACCTTTTTAGCTTAAAACAGTTTGAGAGAACTTTCTCCATTTGCAAAGAAAGAAAAAAAGGAAACAAGTCGTGCAATAGTTGCTAAATTACATCAGTCTAACCAATTCTAGGTCAGGAAGCAACAGTTAGAACTGGACATGGAACAACAGACTGGTTCCAAATAGGAAAAGGAGTACGTCAAGCTGTATAATGTCACCCTGCTTATTTAACTTATATGCAGAGTACATCATGAGAAACACTGGGCTGGAAGAAGCACAAGCTGGAATCAAGATTGCCGGGAGAAATATCAATAACCTCAGATATGCAGATGACACCACCCTTATGGCAGAAAGTGAAAAGGAACTAAAAAAAAGCCTCTTGATGAAAGTGAAAGAGGAGAGTGAAAAAGTTGGTTTAAAGCTCAACATTCAGAAAACTAAGATCATGGCATCTGGTCCCATCACTTCATGGCAAATAGATGGGGAAACAGTGGAGACAGTGTCAGACTTTATTTTGGGGGGCTCCAAAATCACTGTGGATGGTGACTGCAGCCATGAAATTAAAAGACGCTTACTCCTTGGAAGGAAAGTTATGACCAACCTAGATAGCATATTAAAAAGCAGAGACATTACTTTGCCAGCAAAGGTCCGTCTGGTCAAGGCTGTGGTTTTTCCAGTGGTCATGTATGGATGTGAGAGTTGGACTATAAAGAAAGCTGAGGGCCGAAAAATTGATGCTTTTCATCTGTGGTGTTGGAGAAGACTCGTGTGAGTCCCTTGGACTGCAAGGAGATCCAACCAGTCCATCCTAAAGGAGATCAGTCCTGGGTGTTCATTGGAAGGACTGATGCTGAAGCTGAAACGCCAGTACTTTGGCCACCTTATGCAAAGAGTTGACTCATTGGAAAAGACCCTGATGCTGGGAGGGATTGGGGGCAGGAGGAGAAGGGGATGACAGAGGATGAGATGGCTGGATGGCATCACCGACTCGATGGACATGAGTTTGAGTAAACTCCGGGAGTTGGTGATGGACAGGGAGGCCTGGCATGCTGCGATTCATGGGGTCGCAAAGAGTCAGACACGACTGAACGACTGAACTGAACTGAACCAATTCTAAGAAAACACATCCTCTTTTACAGAACTGCTAAAACTAACGCTGACACCTACTAGTAATGTGGATATTGATTCAGGATTGAGATGTGCCTGCAGAATACACGCTGCAGTCCAAAACTCCACAGTCCACTAGATAAAAGAATTCTCACTGAATTTCATGTTTTACTAGTTACCTGTACTAGACTTAGAACTGTGATGCTTTGTGAGAATAAATTTATTAAACTGTTTATGGACTACTTTTTGTGTTGCTAAAATATTTTAATTCTGTAATTATTTTACATTATGCAGTTTATATACAAATGGATTTCTGATCATATATCCTCTGTTTAAAAAAAAAACTTGGATTAGACAATCTTCAAGTGCCCTACCATCATTAATATTCTAACATTACAACCAAACTTAGAGAAAAATCATTTATAAACCTGTATTCCAGTTTACTGGTAAATTAACCTATACTAAAAATGAGCAGTGGTCAATTGCATGGGTCATACCTTATGACAGACAAAAGAGCAAAGAGGAGGAAATTAACAGCTTTAGACTGTTATCAGAACTTTGTTAAGTGTTTTAAATATAAGCTCATTTAACCCTCATAAAACCCCTAAGAAAATAGGTCATACTATTCCTGCTTTGCAGATGAGGGAATAAGTTCAGAGTTCAGCCACTGTCCAAGGTCATTCAATGAGGAAGTGCTGGAATTTATACTGGTCACATCTGAGTCTAGAAGCTTTTCCTTTTGAGATGAGGAATCAGAGAATATTAGAGATTAGAGGACATAGAAGTTGGAGATACTCAAGAGATACTTCTACCAAGTTATTCCAGCCTGATGACCTGTCTAGGTATGGTTGTCTCTTGGTATCCATGAGGGATTGACTCCAGGACCCGCCCCCCTCCGCCAGACACCAAAAACCCATGAATGCTCCAGCTCCTTATATAAATAAAATGGTGTATTGTTTACAAATAACCTATGTACATCCTCTCCTATACTTTAAATCATCTCCAGAATACTTACAATACCTAATATAATGTAACTGCCATATAAATAGTTAGCCAGTGTGCAGCAAAATCAAGTTTTGCTTCTTGGAACTTTCTGGAATTTCTTTTTAAATATTTTTGATCTGCAGTTGGTTGAATTCGCAGATGCGGAGCCTGTGTATATGGAGGATCGACTGTATGTTTGCTCAATGACCAGGACTGAGTAGCGGAAGCTGGTACTTACAGTAAATGTCTGATGGAAGATTAGGTGAGAGATGGCTACAGATTCTAGTCACAAACCCTCATTCACTGACTCTATTTCAAAAACCCAATGTGGCCATGTGCCCTCATTCATTCAAGTAAACAAACACTTATTAAAAGCCTCTTATGTGCAAAACACTCTAGGGATGCTAGAGTTAAAGAGTCAAAAAACGAACTGTAACTTCCATAATTTCCCCAAAGTTTGGAGACAGTATGTTGACCTCTTCTAGCCGATGTTTAAGGAGAGATAATACCATTTTCAGAAATGAAGTTTCTAAATCACACTGCAGGGTGGTAGGTTGTAAGGAAACCTCTCAGGAGTAAGCTAGCTCTTGTTGGGTTCAATTAGACCTACTGCAGGGCTTCCCTAGTGGCTCAGACGATCAAGAATCTGCCTGCAATGTGGGAGACCCGGGTGTGGTCCCTGGGTCAGGAAGCTCCCCTGGAGAAGGGAATGGCAACCCACTCCAGTATTCCTGCCTGGAGAATCCCATGGACAGAGGAGCCCGGCAGGCTGCAGTCCATGGGACTGCAAAGAGTCAGATATGACTGAGCAACTAACAGACACTCACTTTTCACAGGCATCCCTTAGCACTTGAATGGCCCTCAGCTCTGTCTACTTCCTTCAGATAGTTGCCTTTCTGTCCTGGAAAGGGAAAACCCTCCCCCGTATCTTCCTTAAATATTGCTGCTTTTTCAGGGCCAGCTGAAAACATATCTTCATTAAACAAATTAGAACACATCCATGCTGTGGAACCCTGTGTAGCTGCAAAAATCAAACAAGAAACAAACCACCTCTCGGCAGGTTAAGAATCTGCCTGCCAAAGCAGGGGACATGGGTTTGATCCCTGGTCCAGGAAGATTCCACATGACGCAGAGCAACTGAGACTCTGCCCCACAACCACTGAGCCCAAGTGCTGTAAGTACTGAAGGCTGAGCACCCAGAGCCCGTGTTCTCCACGAGAGAAGCCGCTGCAATGAGAACCCCACGCATTGCAGCCCAGAGCAGCCCCTGACTCTCCACAACTAGAGAAAACCCACGGCAACAAAGACCTGGCACAGCCATAAATGAAGACTTTTAAACGCGCAGAAGTTTCTCCGTGTGTAGAAAGGAAGTATGTACACTTAACGTGTTCCATGTGCATACAGCAGCTCAGGAAGGATACACAGTAAATCGGCATGAATAATAGTGTCTGCTTCCTGGAAACGGTTGCTAGGGTACAGGAATGGAAGGGAGACCTAGAGGCTTTTCACTGTCTGCCTTTGATATATTTTGAATTTAGTACCATATGTGTATTATGTATTTCATTAAAACTGGGGGGAGACCTGTGGTATACCAGGGGACAGTAGATGGATTCAGCTTACAAAGTCTTATTGCAAATCTCATAGGATTTTATAAGTTCTCATTTTATTAATACTTCCTCTGTCAATTGTATTTAACATTGTTGTCTATTCCCTTCTTAAAATTCTCCTTCCCGAGCCTCCTTGACTTGAAAGTACCATCTAATGTGCAGTCTTTTCTGTCACTCCTGAAATTGAGATACCCTGGATAAGAATCAAGGGAAGACAGTATTGTTGGCTTTGTCATAGAATACTTTGTATAAGAAGGAACAGCTGTTTTTAACCATACCTTGCCACTTGTGAAAAATCTTGAGCAGCTATTCAGTACAACACAGGTTGATCCTGATGTCTATATTAAAAATATATTAACTCTATAACTGCATTGGAGCCAGACTTCCTGAATTTAATCCCAGCCTTCTCCCTTCTTACATCTGTGAGCCCAGGCAGGCTCCTTAATTTCTGTAAACTTCAATCTCCTACCCTCTACAAAAGGGAAGTAATTTTTCAACCTTATATTGTTGTGCAGATTAAATGACACAATCCATGGAACTGCTAGTGAAGTTCAGTGCCTGTCAGTTAAAACTAAGTCCCATGACCTAAGTTTCTCGAGGGCAGGGCTCTACGATCCACTCGGGGGCTGCTAACCACTGTAGCAGAAATCTTTCCTGCCACAAGGTGCTATGAGCATCTTGGGAGTGGTTCTCACAGACAAGAACCCAGGAGCCAAGCCCTCAACTCTGCAACCTTTGGGCTCCATGTGGTTACATCGGGGACATGCCCGAGGCCTTCCTGAAGACTCTGGTGTCGCTCTGCTGCTCAAGAAGGCTGCTGAGGCTGAGACACAAGCCCTCGGGTGTAGCAGCCAGATTCTGTACACAGCAAAGCAAGGCTGTCTGCCCCATTCTGCACCTCTCCCAGCTGCTAAAAGTTAATTGTCAAAGGTCCAGTTCTCCTCTGTGTACACAATCCTGTTCCCCCAGTGAGGAAGGCAAGACCCTCACCAGCCTCTACAGAGTTCAAATAGCTCCTTGGCAGCAGTTCAAATAGCTCCTTGAAGAACCACAAAATGTCCCAAAGTTGTCCCCACACTGCAGGAACAGGAAGGGAAGGAAGTCAGTCAACCAATTTTCTTGTTCCTCAGGTGTCATCTGTGATTTGCCCTGCTGGCCTCCTGGCACAGTGTCTGACGTGATCCCCCGGCGTGGTCTGTGGGTGGCTAAAGCATGCCAGCGGTCACCTCTCTCCTGGCTGCCCGTGCGGCAAAACTGCCAGTGTCTTCACCCCATGAATCTGCCTTGGCATGGACTCTGAGTCCTAACATGACATCAAGAGGCTGCCCTTGCATCTCAACAAGGACCAGGCTTCAGCCTCACAAGCCTTGGCATTCAGGCGCCCTGAATTCACAGAAATGTTTGGTGCTGACATCAAGATCCAGCCCCAGAAAGTATCCTCTGGCTCCAGAGCGCCTTGTGCTCAGGTTTCTAATAAACCACTTGTGTTTAGAAGGGAAGCCATCCAAAGGTGAGAGTGAAAGGGGCCACTTTGAATTTGAAGTTGGTAAAAATAAGGATAATAGTTTACAGAATGTAGAAATCAGCTCCCACATCAAGGAGACCTTTGACCTCTGTCCCAGTTACGCAAAGGCCCTACTCAGTTGATGTTTTGTTTCCTTGCTCTACCTCCTCAAAAACCCCACCTATCATATCAATAGGGAACTCCACAGTTGATAGATTTACCCCCAAATATATCCAGAAAATAGATGCATAGGTTAAGCAAAATTAAAGAAGCTTTTTCCAACTGCTTTTAAATATTCCTATCGAATTCACCTTCTAACTCCCACATCCCTAAGGAGCTATAGCGTTTTATCGGCAGACCTCAGGCTATGTCCTCGTCTCTGCCCATCAAGACTGCACATCTTTTCAACAATTACAATGAAACAATTTCATTTTAACAGAAAGAAAAAGAGGATGCTAATAAGTAAATTGAGAGCATCAGGTTTGGGAGCCACTGCTTATTAATTCTAATAAAAACTGTTGGAACTTTAAGACAGAAGCAGCTTAGGACTGAAGGGGCCCCCAAGTCGTCCAGCATAATCCCCTCTATTATGCCTGTACCAACCCACCCCAACCCAGGCCAGCAGTCCTTCAGGGTCAGGGATATACCTTCTTCCTGAGGCCACCAGCCTCATCCTTGGACAGTTGATCCAGACTATAAGAAAAATCAGGAAATCCCACCTTCTAGACGCGTGAGCACAGCAAGCTTCTGACAGTATGTTTCTTTTCATCACCTGACTAGAGAGGTACCACCCTGGCTTGAAGGAACTACTTATCAATCAGTCATCAGAGAGCAAGGAATCTGAGAACTGCTGGCGAACACATAAGCAGAAGGCTTCCTCAAGAGAAGCCTCATTAATTCTCCATAAGTCCACTTTTGAAGATGCCCTGGATCCTGACACAATGTTTATGAGTCCCATGCACTGAGCATCTCCTCTATAGAGCAGCATGGGTATACATGAAGAACAGCATCCACCACGTTCAAGTAATAAAGAGGTCTGCTGGCATTCTCCAAGATGAAAGGCATTTGCCACAAGGAGGCAAACCCTAGGAAGGTTTTGTCAGAACGGGAAAACTCAGGCATCAGATTGCAGCCCAACGTCCTTTTGCCGGCCTTTTGTTTTCTCTTGTGCCCCAAGTACCTAAAGAAATAGGTCTTGTGGTTGTGAACAGCCACAGAGACCACAGCGGGCTCAGCATTTCACTCACTGTAAGTTTCGGTGGAGATATTCACTGAATATTCACTGGATATAAAGGAGAACAGAAACAGGAAAATCCAAATGCCCTGGAAAAGTTCTGCCATTGTTAACTCTAAGATCTCCATCAGAAGAAATCAAATCAGCTACACACACATGCACACACAAAATAAATGATGAAGATCTCTCACTTAACTCTTCCTTAAGAAATGTCTTTTTTCTTAATAAAAGCTTAATATAGACCACCTAGGAAGCCATGAAATACACCAGTCAGGAAACACAGGCCTTAAATGACACATTAGATCAGATGGCATTTATAGAATATTTCATCTGAAAGCAGCAGATACACTTTCTTCTCAAGTATACATGAAGCATTCTCTAGGATAGATCACATCGTGGGCACAAATCAAGCCTCAGTAAATTTAAGAAAACTGAAATCATATCAAGCATCTTTTCCAACCACAAAGCTATAAGATTAGAAGTATATTACAGGGGGTGGGGGGAGTGTTTAAAAAAAAAACAAGAACCATAAACATGGAGACTAAAAGACTTCCCAAGTGGTACAGTGGTAAAAATCTACTTGCCAATGCAGGAGACACTAGAGATGTAGGTTCGATCCTTGCATCAGGAAGATCTCCTGCAGAAGGAAGTGGCAACCCACTCCAGTATTCTTGCCTGGAAAATTCCATAGACAGAGGAGCCTGGTGGCCTACGTCCATGGGGTCTCAAAGAGTCAGTCATGACTGAGAAAGCGCAACAACACAGTGGGGACTAAATGATATGTTACTAAACAACCAATGGGTCCCTGAAGAAATCAAAGAGAAAATAAAAAATACTGAAGAGACAAATGAAGATGAATGTACAATGATCCAAACCTATTGGAAGCAGCAAAAGCACTTCTAAGATGAAATTTTACAGCAATACAATCTTACATCTTAAACAACCAAACCTTACACCTAAAGCAACTAGAGAAGAAAGAACAAGCAAAACCCAAATTTAGTAGAAGAAAAGAAATCATAAAGATCAGAGCATAAATAAATGAAATAGAGATGAAAAAACAATAGAAAAGATCAATGAAACTAAAAGCTGGTTCTTTGAAAAGATAAACAAAATCGGCATACGTTTAGCCAGACTCATCAGGAAAAAATGGCAGAGGGCTCAAATCAATAAAATTAGAAATGAAGAAGTTACAGCTGACACCACAGAAATACAAAGGATCATAAGATACAACTACAAGCACATATATGCCAATAAAATGAATGACCCAGAAGAGACAGACAAATTCTTAGAAACGTACAACCTTCCCAGACTGAATCAGAAACAGAAAACATGAACAGACCAACCAATTGAAACTGTGATTTAAAAGTTTACAACAAACAGAAGTTCAGGATCAGATGGCTTCACAGGAGAATTCTATCAAACAGTTAAAGAAGAGATAACATCTATCCTTCTAAAACTCTTCCAAAAAATTGCAGAGGAAGAAACTGCTAAGCTTATTCTATAAGGCCACCATCACTCTGATTCTAAAACCAGATGAAGATACCACAAAAAAAGAGAAAGAAAATTACAGGCCAATATCATGGATTAACATGGATACAAAAATTCTGAACAAAATATTAGCAAATCAAATCCAAGAACACATTAAAAGGATCATACATGATGATCAAGTGGGATTTCTCCAGGGATGCAAGAATTCTTCACTATACACAAGTCAATCATTGTGATATACCACATTAACAAACTGAAAAATAAAAGGTATATCATCATCTCAATAGATGCAGAGAATCTTTTGACAAAATTCAATACCTATTTATGATAAAAACTCCCCAGAAAGTGGTCAGAGAGGAACCTCAACAATAATAAAGGCCATATATGACAAACCCACATTTAACATCATTCTCAATGGTGAAAAACTGAAAGCATTTTCTCTAAGATCAGGAACAAGACAAGGATGTCTACTCCTGCCATTTTTATTCAACATAGTTTTGGAAGTCCTAGGCACAGCAATCAGAACAAAAAGAAATAAAAGGACCCCAAATCGGAAGAGAAGAAGTAAAACTGTCACAGTTTGCAGATGGCTTTATACTATACATAGAAAATCCTAAAGATGCTACCAAAAAAAAATACTAGAGTTGATCAATGATTTTGATAAATTTACAGAATATAAAATTAACACACAGAAATCTCTTGCATTCCTATATAGTAACAGCAAAACATCAGAAAGATAAATTAAGGAAAAAATCCTATTTACCATTGCATCTAAAAGAATAAAATACCTAGGGATAAATAACTACATAAGGAGGTACAGGTCAAGAAGCAATAGTTAGAACTGGACATGGAACAATAAACTGGTTCAAAATTGGAAAAGGATTACATCAAGGCTCTATAATGTCACCCGGCTTATTTCATTTATATGCAGAGGACATCACACTAAATGCCAGACTGGATGGCTCACAAGCTGGAATCAAGATTGCCCAGGGAAATATCAACAACCTCAGATATGCAGATGATACCTCTCTAATGGCAGAAAGCAAAAGGAACTAAAGAGCCTCTTGCTGAGGGTGAAAGAGGAGAGTGAAAAAGCTAACTTAAAATTCAACATTTAAAAAACTAAACTTATGGCATCCAGTCCCATCACTTCATGGCAAATAGATGGAGGAAAAGTGGAAACAGTGACAGACTTTATTCTTGTGGGCTCCACTGTGGACTGGTGACTGCAGCCACAAAATTAAAAGACACTTGCTCCTTGGAAGAAAAGCTATGACAAACCTAGACAGTATATTAAAGACCGGAGACATCTCTTTGCTGACAAAGTTCCATATAATTAACACTATAGTTTTTCCAGTAGTCATGTACAGATGTGAGAGTTGGAACATAAAGAAGGCTGAGCACCAAAGAATTGATGCTTTTGAACTCTGGTGCTGGAGAAGACTCTTAAGAGGCCTTGAACAGCAAGGAGATCAAAACAGATAACCTTAAAGGAAATCAACCCTGGATATTCACTGAAAGGACTGATTCTGAAGCTGAAGCTCCAATATGTTGGCCACCTGATGTGAAGAGCTGACTCATTTGAAAAGACCCTGATGCTGGGAAAGATTGAGGGTGAGAGGAGAAGGGGACAACAGAGGATGAGATGGTTGGATGGCATCACCGACTCAATGGACATGAGTTTGGGTAAACTCCAGGAGTTGGTGATGGACAGGGAGGCCTGGCGTGCTGCGGTTCATGGGGTCACAAAGAGTTGGACACGACTGAGTGACTGAACTGAACTGAACTGATGTGAAGAACTGACTCATTGGAAAACACCATGATACTAGGAAATATTGAAGGCAAAAGAAGGAGCAACAGTGGATGAGATGGCTGGATGGCATCACTGACTCAACAGACAGGAGTCTGAACAAACTCCGGGAGATAGTGAAGAACAGGGAAGTCTAGCATGCTGCAGTCCATGGGGTCACAAAGAGTCAGACACAAATTAGCAACTCAACAACAACAGAAAACTTTAAGATGTTGATGAAGGAAATCAAAGATGACACAAATAGATGCAGAGATATACCATTTTCTTGGATTGGAAGAATGAATATTGTGGAAATGACTATACTACAGATATCTACAGATATACTACAGCAATCCACAGATTCAATGCAATCCCTATCTAATTACTGGGGACATTTTTCACAGAACTAGAATAAAAAAATTTACAATTTGTATGGAAACACAAAAGACCATGAATAGCCAAAGCAATCTTGAGAAAGAAAAATGGAGCTAGAGGAATCAGGGTCCCCAACTTCAGACTATAGTACAAAGCTACAGTAATCAAACAATATGATACCAGCACAAAAACAGAAATATAGATCAATGGAACAGTATAGAAAGTCCAAAGATAAACCCATGCACCTGTGGTCACCTAATCTACAACAAAGAAGGCAAGAATATACAACGGAGAAAAGACAAGTCTCTTCAATAAGTGATGCTGGAAAAACTGGAAGCTACATGTATGTGAAAGAATGAAATTATTTAGAACAATCCCTAACACTATACACAAAAATAAACTCAAAATGAATTAAAGAACTAAATGTAAGGCTGGATACTATACAACTCATGTGTGTGCATGTTCAGTCGTGTCTGACTCTTTGTAATCCCACAGGCTATAACCTACTAGGTTCCTCTGTCCATGGGATTTCCCAGGCAAGAATACTGGAGTGGATTGCCATCTCCTACTTCAGGGCATCTTTCCAACCCAAGGATTGGATCTTCCATCTCCTGCACTGACAGACATATTCTTTATCAACTGCTCCACCTAGGAAGCCCTTAGAGGAACTCTTAGAGGAAAACAGACAGAACACTCCCAAACATAAATTGCAGCAATATCTTTTTTGACTCACCTTCTAGGATACTGAAAATAAACAAATGGGACCTAATTAAATGTAAAAGCTTTTGCACAGCAAAGGAAACCATTAAAAAAAAAAAAAAAAGACAACCCATAGGATGGGAGAAAATATTTGCAAACAATGCAACCAATAGAGGATTAACATCCCAAATATACAAACAGCTCATGCAGCTTGTTATTTAAAAAAAAAAAAATCAAAAAATGAGCAGAAGATATAAACAGACCCTTTTCCAAAGAAGACATACAGGTGGCCAGAAAGCACATGAAAAAAATGCTCAACATCACTCATTATTAGCAAAACGCAAATCAAAACTACAATGAGGTATCACCTCACACCAGTCATAGCAGCCATCATCAAAAAGTCTACAAACAATAAATGCTGGAGAGGGTGTAGAGAAAAGAGAACCCTCCTACACTGTCTATGGAAATGTAAATTGGTACAACCATCATGGAGAACAGTATGGAAATACCTTAAAAAAGTAAAACTAGAACTACCATGTGATCCAGCAATCCCACTCCTGGGCATATATCCAGAGAAAGCCATAGTTTGAAGATATCCATGCATTCCAATGTTCATTGCAGCACTATTTACAACAGCCAAGACATGGAGACAACCTAAATGTCCATGGACAGACGAATGGATCAAGATGTGGTACATTCATGCAGTGTATATTATTCAGCCACAACAAAATAATGGCATTTGCAGCAACATGGATGGACCTCCAGATTATCATATTAAGTGAAATAAGTCAGACAAAGAAAAACATCACATGATATTGCTTATATGTGGAACCTAACAAAAATGACACAAATGAATTGACTTGCAAAACAGAAACAGATTCACAGATCTCAAAATCAAACTTACGGTTACCAAAGGGGAAACACTGCGGGAGCCGATAAATTAGGAAACTGGGATTAACATATACGCACTACTGTGGCTCGTGGTAAAGAATCCGCCTGTCAGTGAAGGAGATGTGGGTTCAATCCCTGGGTAGGGAAGATCCCCTGAAGTAGGAAATGGCAACCCACTCCAGTGTTCTTGCCTGTAAAATCCCACGGACAGAGGAGCCTAAAAGGCTACAGTCCGTGAGATCGCAGAGTCGGATATGACTGAGTGACTGAGCAGGCAAACATATGTAAAATGAACAAATAATAAGGACCTATTGTATAGCACAGGGAATTCTATTCAATATTCTCTAATAACCTATATGGGAATCTGAAAGGGAATTCTTATATATGTATATATATACACATCCATCCAAAAGAATGGATATATATTTACTTTCCTGTACACCAAAATATTATTAATCAACTACATTCCAATAAAATTTTTTGAAATAATTTTTTTTAATTAAAGAAAAGCCATGAAAATACAAAGTATCATGAGGAACCAGCAGGAATGCCAGTTATTTCCAAGAAAAACTGATTTCATGTAGATGTACATGCATGTAATTAAATATACATAAAATGTGTGTGTATATATTCTGGAGATATGTATCTATACACACGTATCAGATAGCATTATGGTTAATTTTATGTCAGCCTGACTCTGCCTGGGGTGTCCAGATTAAACATTATTTCTGGGTGTGTCTCTGAGGGTGTTTCCTGATGAGATTAGCATTTCAATCTGTGGGTTCAGTAAAGCAGACTGTCCTCCCCAGTGTGGGTGGGCAGTGTGAAAGAGGAAACATATGTATATATGATGTGTATTCTGCTTCCTGTTTCCCAGGAGAATTCTAGTACAGGTAGATGATGGATGGATGGATGGACAAACAAACAGAAAAGATAAAAAGATATAACCAGAGGCGAATAATTTCAAAGCAGGCCTGGGGCATCAATAAAAATAATGATTGTAACAACCATTGACAAAGCATTTCTGCAACAGAAATGAACAAAACATGAATCAGCTCTAAGTATACACATATCCCCTCCCTCCTGCCTTCCCCCCACACCACCCTCATCCCCTCTAGGTCACAGAGGACCAGGCTGAGCTCCATGTGTTATGCAGCAGCTTCCCACTATCTATTTTACACATGGCGGTGTATATTGTCCATGCTACTCACTCCATTCGTCCCAGCCTCTCCTTCCCCCGCTGTGTCCACAATCTGTTCTCTATGTCTGTGTCTCTATTCCTGCCCCGTCTCTATTTCTGCCCTGCAAGTAGGTTCATCAGTACTGTTTTTCTAGATTCCACATATCTGGCTGGCCGAGCATTTTACATGTGTACCCTGGGGCTGCAGCTAGGCAGCAGAGCATTTACAGGTGCCGGCTGTGAAGTTGAAGCGTCACCATTCAATGATGATGGGTGCATCACCCAATGGCTGGGAGCACAACAGAGCCAAGGACTCTCCGCCTGCATGGAGCACCTCCTTGGTTCTTTCCAAGCCACGTGAGAGAGAGATCCATCTCTTTCCGTTGCTTGAATTCTGACATGGGTAATGAAGAAGGGTGAGAGCCAAGAGAAGTTACTTGAGGAAGTGAATCACCATTGAATGAGGAAGAAATATAAGGAAAACAGCCCTCTGGGGACTATCTGGGAGTCCTGGAAAGGAAGGATCTTGGGGTAAAAATAAACTGTGCTACCAAAGCCCAATGTATGCTGTTACAATTGCCCCATTCCAAGGAGGTTATGTGGGTGAGAAAAGCTGCTACCACTGTGGGTCCTGCCATCTCCCAACTGGAAGTGGACAAAAGCAGGAAAGGTATTTTCCTTTTGGTTGGAGACAAAGAGTTCAGTGGAAAGATGCTCAGGTGGCTGGAAGAAAGACACTGAAATAACTATCATGTCAAAAGAACTACAGATTCACAGGAAGTAGCCTAGACGGGGTGCATGACCACCTCAGGCCACACTGGGGACTCCAAAATGGCACAAGAAGAGACCAGCAAGGGTCTGCCCAGGTGACATGAGAGGTACTGGGCAGCAGACCAGGTATTTTACACTATGGTGGTGAGCCTGGAACACTCGGAGTACATACTTTCTCTCCTCTGGCCTCAGTACAACTTCTTGAGACAGGTATTCATATACCCACTTTATAAGTGACAAAAACTGAGCCATAGAGAGGTTTTCTAGCATCACAGGCATAGAAAGGCAAGTCACAATGCTGGGATTAGAAGCCGAGATTATGATTCAGACTCTGCCCTTCGCCTTACTTTGCTGCCCATCCTCTTCTTAACAGCATTTGGAATATCTGGATGAAGGCTCAGGCAGGCGTAGGGAGACAAGGGATGTGTTAGTGTGAATTCTCTGCTATCACAGAAAAATTTCTGTTACTTATGGATATTAGGGTGTGACATCCCAGCCATCCCCGACCCCCTGTATGGGACCCGCCTCACCCCACTCTGGGCGTGAGACTACGGTCAGCTGCCTTCCAGTCGCAGTGAAGTGGCCCCAGCAAGAACCTTGAGCACCTGCCTCTTGCTTGGCTCTTTCTGAGGAAGACTGCCATATTTATAGGCCCTGCTACCCTGCACACATTCTACAGCACGTGACCTACCACCCTGGCCATCGGTGGTGAGATTGGAGTGGCTGCAACCCACAAGCTGGCATGGAGCACTCTCAGCCCAAGAAGGGAATCGCATATCAGGTGGGGTGCCTGAATCACCTCTGTCTTGAGAGCTTTGCAAAAAGGAGGAGCAGTTGGTAGCAGGTGCAAAAGCAGAATGACATTCAGAGGCAGAACAAAGAGCGCTAGAGTGGCTAAGTGCGGACAACGGCAGACAGCTAGAGCTGATCGAGTCAAGTCCTGATGCTGAAGGGAAAGGACAAGATTCTGCCACTAGAGTCACGGGCATCCTGATTGACCTTACAGGGGCTGAACTATTTTCCAGACTCAAGAGACCCAGCTACAGGACAGTTCCTGGGTGTCCACAGGCCTGGCAATGTGACTACAACCTGAGTCTGTGTAAATCCCTGGGGAGATGCCATCCGTTCTGTGAGTTAGTCTGGGCGAGTTTCCAGTCATGCAGCTAGCAACCACCAAAACAATCATACTGTTAAACCAACAATCAATCAGCATCAGTTTATATTTCAGTAAAAGTATTGTGGGAATGGTCACTTTTTCCAATATAACCTCAAGACCTAGCAGTGGCAAAACTAGAAGCAAACAATAGCTAGAGACAGCATGATTTATGGAGAGAGCATCTGGCTTGGCTTTTCCATGCTGTTATTGCCTTGGTGGTATTCCTGGTCCTCAACCTAGATTAAACCCCGTATCTCCATCCACTTATCTGCACTCATGATCTTATGTTCTATCTGACAATGAGATTCTGACACTCCTGGGACTTTGGCAGCAAAAAAAAAAACACATTGAAAAACAAAAACCCTATTACATTAGCTGGAGTCTTCTACTGTCATCTCCTGTCTTTGTTGGCTTTTGTCTATTTCCTTGGGCCAGTCAACAACCAAACAAAAGCAACAGTGGTTTGGCCTCCTTTCCAGGCACAAAGAACATGCCGCGCTAGTCAAAGTTTGCCACCAAAGTGTTTATTTTGTTCTGAATTTTAACAAACATGACTACTGTCCCACCTCCAAGGCACACTGCTGACTTCGACCAAGAATCACGTTGTGCTTTTCTCATGCCTCAGACTTTGGATGGCCACGGGGCTAGGAAAAATCTCAGTGACCCCTTGGCCTGGACTCTGATTTATTGCCCTTATTAGAAAGGCCTGAAAACATTTAAAACTTTGTTTTGAAGAAAATAATGTTTCAATTGTGAAACTGTTAATGTACTGATCCTAAGTTTCTGTCCACTGTACCAGATCTTGACAATCCTGTTACAGACTCTAAGTGGTAAAAGTTTACAATGTATGAACTTACATGTATGACACTGTTAGGTGTCACTACACCGTGAGTTCCTCTAGCATAGAGTCAAAGTTCAATTCATCTTAGTCCTCCCAACCTGACCCGTCTCCCCTCCCCTTACCCTCAGCACAATGCCTGACCCAGGAGAAAGGCTCAGAAATGATGGAATGATGGAGGGAGAGAGAAAGGGAAGAAGAGAGAGGGATAAATGCATGAATGAACTTTGGGACCATACATCGAAACTGTAAATTTCATACTATAAAATCTCCTGAACACATCCATCACTAGGTAAAAAGCTGATGAAGCACAAATGGCTTATATTAGTCCAGACTTTTCCTGATCTCCATAGTCTTCTTTCAGGTCAAATTATCCTTTGAAACATGTAAATTTTGTGAGTGAAAAAATATACTAAATCATCAAAGTCCTCAGCCTTTAAGCAGGACCAGAACTGACCCGTCTGCATCTATAACAATGGAGCTATTCTCTTCATGTTTTTAAGGAAATGTCTGGAAGTGTCAGTGAGCTGTGAAGCCTTATTGGGTATCCTCCTAAATGCACCCCCCCCCAAGAGTTATTCTAGAACAGAGCTATGCTAACTATAATAAGCACATGAATTACTTTTAAGCTAAAATTTAAATGTTAAATTATGTAGCTGAAACTTCAAAAACGAGTGACTCTTACTAGCCAAACAAGCTCTATTTTAAGAATTGGCAACATCTTTATCTAGTTTTTCCAATGTGGTTGAAAATTTGTACATACTGTACTTTCAACTATTTCACTGAAGTTCAAAATCAACATTATTAACATGCAAAATAAAAGCTAATTTTTATTGAGAATATTTCCACAGAAGTCAGATTTCTCTGAACTGGGTTTCTAACAGGACTGACCTTGGTGAGATGAACAATGAGAATGGTATCCCTTATAGCTCATATAGCAGGATGACATTATACAGGTAAAGTCATCTCTAAGTTAGGAAAAGGTCAGTAAAGTTTACACCAAGAAAGATACCAACTCCTCACAAGCAAAGGATCACCATCATGGAATTGATATGCTAGAGAGGGGACACAGAAAATAAATAACAAATTAGATAAATTACCTATTGTGTTAAAAGATTATAAATTCTACTGGGAAAAGAAAAAGTGCTGCAAGGTTGGGGATGAGAAATTTGTTGGAGAGAGTAGTATTAAGTAGTCTAGCGCTGGCTTTGTTAAAAAGGTCAGAGTGAAAACTTGAAGGAGATGAAGCTCTGAAGCAATGCTGTGAGATTTCCTCATAAAAGGAGTCTCACCACCACGACCCGGACATCCAGGATAAACTGGCCCTTAGGATTCTGATAGAGACATTGGGGGTGATAACAAGGAGTCAGATGAACAATGCTAGCATTTCTCTGCTCTTCATCAGGGTGAGATGCTGGCCCTGATTCCCAGTCATGCACATCAGAGTTGTGAGTGAGCTGGAATGCAAGCAGCTGTTCTCTGACAGAGCCCCTTGTCTTCCCTCTGCTCCTGGCTGCCTCCATAGGAATTCTGGGATGGTCCATTCTTATTAAATAAATTTGGATATCCATACTCGAGATGCAGCAGTGGTGATGAAGACTGATATCAGGTCATATTTACATATTCACAAAACTGACTTTTGACCTGAGAATTTCACCAGGGAGCAGACTAAAACCATACCCAAATTGATAATGCTTAGTAGACAAAGTGATCATCACTCAACTCTATGTCTTGTCTGTTGGGTGTCTGTCTTACCACAGACTGGGCGGCTGAAATGATAAAACACATTTCTCACAGTTATGGAAGCCTAAGATCAAAGTGCCAGATTAAGGGCCAGAATTAAGAAGACCGAACTGCTTCTTAATTGGCAGATGGCCGCTTCTCATTGTGTCCTCACACCACAAAGAACACAGGGAAGAAGCAAGCTCTCCTAAGTCTTTTCTTGAAAGTGAAAGTAGCTCAATCGTGTCTGACTCTTTGCAGCCCCATGGACTATAGAATCCATGGAATTCTCCAGGACAGAATACTGGAGTGGATAGCTGTTCCCTTCTCCAGGGGATCTTCCCAACCCAGGGATCAAACCCAGGTCTCCTACATTGCAGGTGGATTCTTTACCAGTTGATCCACCAGGGAAGCCCATGAATACTGGAGTGAGTAGCCTATCCCTTCTCCAGTAGATCTTCCTGACCAGGAACTGAATCAGTGTCTCCTGCATTACAGGCAGATTATTTACCAGGTGAGCTACCAGGGAAGCCCCAAGTGTCTTCTTAAAAGGGCGCTAATCCCCTCCATGAAGGGCCCACTCTCATGACCTAATTATCACCCTAAGGCCCCACATTTTAATACCATTAAATAGGGGATTAGTATTTCAACATATAAATTCTGAGGAAACATGAACATTTAGATCATAACACTGTTAAAAATCATATTTTAACAATATTGTAAACTTAGATGAAAAGTATATCTATAAATGTCTATACAGTTTGGATTTTACTACACTGCATATCATTGAGATGTTGTTTGTACTTGGAAATTTTAAAAGCCTTCAGTAATGTTCACCTTTCTCTTCAGGTCTCCATCAAAGGTGCCAGAGATCTGGTTAACCTTGGCCCAAACCCCAGTGCTTTAGGCTGAAATAGTCAAAAACCTTCCACATCTCTCTAGGTGTTCTTGTAATTCACTTTCTCACTGGTTCCACATTCCCTTGTCTGCCTGAGCACTTTCTCCAACCTGTGTATGTTCAGAGCTTAGCCCCCGCACTGGGTGTGTGTGTTAAAATACAAAACAAAATTTACCATTTTAAAGTGTTCAACAGAGTGATATTAAGCCCATTCTCAATGCTGTACAACTTTCACCACTACCTAATTCCAGCATTTTTCATCACCCCAAACAGAAACTCCCTACCCATGAAGCAGTCAACCTACATTACACATTAACTAGCAACCAACAGTAATCTGATTTCTGTCTCCATGAATTTGCCTATTATGGTAATTTCACACAAATGGGATGATACAATGACACCTGTAGCCTCTTGTGTCTGGCTCCTTTCACTTCGCATAGTGTTTTCACGGTTCATCCATGTTGTAGCATGTAACAGCCCTCCACTCCTCACAGCTCCTGGGCAGTGGATTGGCCCCAGGGCAACCAGCGGCAGCAGAGAGGCTGGGGAGCCATCTGCTCTTAGGCATCCTCCAGAATCGATCAGCTCCAGCGAACAACTCCAGCAGGACCTTTGCCCAGGCCCCCAAGAGGCATGCTGACTAACACCTTCTTTACACACACTCAAAAGATGGACAACCAAGGTGCCAGGCATGTCCTCCAGCTACATGGAACAGCTGAAGGACATGTCCCTGCTAGTCAGAGCCTCACATAACATGGTCCACTGGAGAAGGGAATGGCAAACCACTTCACTGTTCTTGCCTTGAGAACCCCATGAACAGTATGAAAAGGCAAAAAGACATGACACTGAAAGATGAGCCTCCCAGGTTCCAATATGCTACCAGGGAACAGCGGGGAAATAGATCCAGAAAGAATGAAGAGGCTGAGGCGGAGCAGAAAGGATGCCCAGTTGTCAATGTGTCCGGTGGTGAAAGTAAAGTCTGATGCTGTAAAGAAAAATATTGCATAGGAACCTTCATGAATCAAGGTAAATTGGAAGTGGTCAAACAGGAGATGGCAAGAGTGAACACTGACATTTTAGAAATCAGTAAACTAAAAAGGACGAGAATGAGCAAATTTAATTCAGATGATTATTATATCTACTACTGTGGGCAAGAATCCCTTAGAAGGAATGGGGTAGCCCTCACAGTCAATAAGAGTCCTAAATACAACATTTGGGTGCAATCTCAAAAAAGACAGTATGATCTTGGCTTGTTTCCAAGGCAAACAGTTCAACCTCACAGTAATCTAAGTCTATACCCCAACCACTAATGCCAAAGCTGAAACTGAATGATTCCAGGAAGACCTCCAAGACCTTCTAGAACTAACACCAAAAAAGATGCCCTTTTCATCATAGGGGACTGGAATGCAAAAGTCAGAAGTCAAGAGATACCTGGAATAACAGACAAGCTTGGCCTTGCAGTACAAAATGAAGCAGGGCAAAGGCTAGTAGAGTTTTGCCAAGAGAACACACTGGTCACAGCAAACACCCTCTTCCAACAACACAAGAGACAACTCTACAATGGACATCACCTGATGGTCAATACTGAAATCAGACTGATTATATTTTTTGTAGCTGAAGATGGAGAAGCTCTATGCTGCTGCTGCTAAGTCGCTTCAGTCATTTCTGACTCTCTGCGACCTCACAGACAGCAGCCCAAGAGGCTCCCCCGTCCCTGGGATTCTCCAGGCAAGAACACTGGAGTGGGTTGCCATTTCCGGAGAAGCTCTATACAATCAGAAAAACAGACCTGGAGCAGACTTTGACTCAGATCATCAGCTTCTTATTGCAAAATTCAGGCTCAAATTGAAGAAAGTAGGAAAAACTACTAGACCATTCAGGTATGACCTATATCAAATCTCTTATGATTATATAGTGAAGGTGGTGAATAGATTCAAGGGATTAGATCTGGTAGACAGAATGCCTGAAGAACTATGGGCAGAGGTTCTTAACATTATACAGGAGGTGATGACCAAAACCATCCTCGAGAAAAAGAAAAGCAAGAAGGCAAAGTGGTTGTCTGAGGAGACCTTACAAACAGCTGAAAAAAGAAGAGAAATGCAAGGCAAAGTAGACAGGGAAAGATATACCCAACTGAATGCAGAATTCCAGAGAAAAGCACAGGGAGATAAGAAAGCCTTCTTAAGCGAACAAGGCAAAGAAATGGAGAAAAACAACAGAATGGGAAAGACTAGAGATCTCTTCAAGAAAATTAGAGATACTAAGGGAACATTTCATGCAAAGATGGGCACAATAAAGGAGAGAAATGGTATGGACCTAACAGCAGCAGAAGAGATTAAGAAGAGGTGGTAAGAATACACAGAAGAACTGTACAAACAAGTTCTTAATGACCCAGATAACCACGATGGTGTGATCACTCACCTAGAGCCAGACACCCTGGAATGAGAAGTCAAGTGAGCCTTAGGAAGCATTACTAAGAACAAAGCTTGTGAAGGTGATGGAATTTCAGCTGAACTATTTCAAATCCTAAAAGATAATGCTGTGAAAGTGCTGCACTCAATATGCCAGCAAATCTGGAAAACCCAGTAGTGGCCACAGGACTGGAAAAGGTCAGTTTTCATTTCAATCCCAGAGAAAGGCAATGCCAAAGAATGTTCAGACTATTGAACAATTGTTCTTGTTTCATGTGCTAGCAAGATTATGCTCAAAAATCCTTCAAGCTAGGCTTCAGCAGTATGTGAACTGAGAACTTCCAGATGTTCAAGCTGAATTTTAAAAAGGCAGAGGAACCAGAGATCAAATTGCCAACATCCGTTGGATCACAGAAAAAGCAAGGGGATTAAAAAAAACATCTACCTCTGCTTTGTTGACTACACCTAAGCCTTTGACTGTGGTAATAGCAGACCAGGCAAAATTCTTGAAGAGATGGGAATACCCAACCACCTTACCTTCCTCCTGAGAAACCTTAGGCAGGACAAGAAGCAACAATTAGTAATGGACATAGAACAACAGACTGGTTCCAAATTGGGAAAGGGGTGTGTCAAGGCTATATATTGTCACCCTGCTTATTTAACTTATATGCAGAGTAGTAGTAGTAGTTAGTCGCTCAGTCGTGTCGACTCATTTTGATCCCACGGACTGTAGCTCACCAGGCTCCTCTGCCCATGGGATTCTCCAGGCAAGGATACTGGAATGGATTGTCATTCCCTTCCCCAGAGGATCTTCCTGACCCAGGGATTGAACCCAGGTCTCCTGCATTACAGGCAGATTCTTTACCATTTGAGCTGCCGAGTACATCATGCGAAATGCTGGGCTGGGTGACTCACAAGCTGGAATCAAGATTGCTGGGAGAAATATCAACAACCTCAGATATGCAGATGATACCACTTTAATGGCAAAAAGCAAAGAGGAACTAAAGAGCCTTTTGAAGAAGGTGAAAGAGGAGAGTGAAAAAGTTGGCTTAAACTCAACATTCAAAAAAACTAAGATCATGGCATCCAATCCCATCACTTCATGGCAAATTGATAGGGAAAAAGTGGAAACAGTGACAGATTTTAGTTTCTTGGGCTCCAAAATCACTGTGGACAGTGACTGCAACCATGAAATTAAAAGACGCTTCTTGGAAGAAAAGCTATGACAAACCTAGACAGCATATTAAAAAGCAGAGACATCACTTTACCAACAAAGGTGGATAGTCAAAGATAGGGTTTTTCCAGTAGTCATGTATGGATGTGAGTGTTGGATCATAAAGAAGGCTGAGCACCGAAGAATTGATGCTTTTGAACTGTGTTGCTGGAGAAGACTCTTGAGAGTCCCTTGGACAGCAAGGAGATCAAATCAATCAATCCTAAAAGATATCAACACTGAATATTCATTGAAAGGACTGATGCTGAAGCTCCAATACTTTGGCCACCTGACACGAAGAGCCAATTCACTGGAAAAGACTCGGAGGGCAAGATGAAAGGGGGCAACAGAGGGCAAGACGGTTGGATGCCATTACTGACTCAATGGACATGAGTATGAGCAAACTACAGGAGATAGTAAAGGACAGGAAAGCCTGGTGTGTTACAGCTCATGGGTCACAGAGAGTCAGACACGACTTGGTGACTCACCAACAACAGTACCTCATGCCTTTTATTTTTAATATTTATTTTTATTTCTTTATTTATTTGGTTGTGCTGGGGCTTAGTTGCAGCATGCAGGATTTCTGACCTTCATTGTGGCATTCGGAATCTATAGTTCAGGCATGCAGCATCTTTAGTTGTGGTATGTGATCTAGTTCCCCAACCAGGGATTGAACCTGGGCCCCCTGCATTGTGAGAATGGAGTCTTAGACTCTGGACCACTGTGGAAGTCCCAATACTTCATTTCTTTTAATGGCTTAATAGTCTCATTGTATGGATGTACCACATTTTATGGTTTCTTTCAACATTCATATTTTTTGTCTGAACACCTGTTTTAAATTCTTTCCTACAGACATTTCTGTCTCCCTCTCTCTCTCTTTTTTTAAGCTTCATTTACTTCACTGTGGTCCAGTGATTAAGAATCCCCCTTGCAGTGTGGGGGATGTGGGTTCCATGCCCAGTCAGGGAACTAAGATCCCACTAGCTGCGGGGCAATTAAACCTGCTTGCTGCAACTACTGAGCCCATGCGCCACATCTAGAAAGTTCTCCTGCCAAAACAGAAGATCCTACATGATACAATGAAGGTCTAGCATGCTGCAACAAAGTCCCAATGCAGCCAAATAAATACATTTAAAATGAAAAACTTCTCATTCCAAGCATTATATGAAATTGTTAACTTTGCTGATGATGTGGGAGACCAGGAGGAGTCCTCATGAGGTCTCACATTACAAACAAGCTGCTTCTCACCATCTCTCTGGCTCCAGATCCTTGGTCTCCACAGGGGCCACAGACAAACCTTCCATCTTTTCACTCAGATTTGTTCTCTTCTCAATGAGGTTCCATGAGGTGAGGTCTCTCTTTTTTTTTTTTTTTTTTTAACCTCAAGAAACTTTGTCAAGGAAGTTCTAAACAAAACATCCCTCTTGCTGAAAGGAATTCTGCTGAATATAGTTTCTTTCTCTTGTTACACAAGGACCTTTGTAGAACTGGCATAAGGTAATAAACTGATAAACCCAAGAAGCCAGAAATCACACAACTCTCATGGATTTCCTATTATGGGGGCAGGACACTCATTGGCAGCACTAATTTCTCCCCCTCAGGTGACCTATTAGTTAGTTATGTACTAAGAGTCAATAAAATTGGGACTTAAATCAAGAAAAGTATCTTTGGGAAATATGACATAACTGACTACAAAGCTCCCCAAGAAAGCAGTGGGATAGTCTGGCTGTTTGATCTGGGCCTAGATCCCCAACACATTTCACAGTTAGCCTCTGTCCACGCCTTGTCTTTCCCTACAGAACACTAAGAAAAGGATAAGACTACCAGAATATCTAGGATCTGGCTAGAACTAAAATGGAAGAGTTACGCAGCTTAACACAACTACTGGGATGGAAATGTTCCAACAATTATACATTCAACCACAAACAATCTGAACAGCGGCTGTAGTATCAAGAAATAGAACAGGGACTTCCCTGGTGGCATGGTGGGTAAGAATCCACCTGCCAATGCTGGGGACATCAATCCCTGGTCCAGGCAGAATCCACATGCCTTGGACCAACTAAGCCCATGCCCCACAACGACTGAGCCCATGTGCTGTAACTACTGAAGCCCGTGTGCCTCGAGCCTGTGCTTTGCAACAAGAGAAGCAACCACAATGAGATGCCCCACACACTGTAATGAAGAATAGCCCCCACTCACTGCAACCAGAGAAAGCCTGTGCAAAGCAATGAAGACCCAATGCAGCCAAAAATAAACGTTAAGAAAGAAAACAGAACAACTTTCTAATTGAGTTTAATGCAACAAACTTGTTAATGCTGTTATATGCCAGACAGTGTATGAAGCACAAGGAATATACTAAAGAATCAAATTTGGCCCATCCCTTAAAGGAGTCCCATTTAGTAGACAGAGGAAGATACCCAAACAAACAATTAAAGGATTATATGATACTGAACAGAAGTTAATGGAAAAGGTAGAAAAATAGAGGGAAGATGGAAGAATAAACACAAGACAACAAGGGAGAGGACTGTTGATTACTGAGTTCATCTCTTCAATTTCCTTTGTTGTAGCCCTATTTCCCCCCAGCCCCCCATAACCCTCATCTGATCTTCTGGACTTGTTTGCTAACTGGCCTTCCAGGGGCTTAGGCTCTCCTCCCTGCAGACTACTTCCTACTTTGTCACTAGGGTAACATATAAAATTCAAATCTGATAATAACAACCACTCACCGAGCACTTTCTAGGGATCAGGAGTTGTGTTAAGCGTTTTACATGCATTATTTTATTCCATCCTTGCCTTACTAAATGACAATTTGCTCACCTAGCAAGTAAAGTTAGTGATAAGGAAAGTGGTAGAGACAGGATTCAAAACCAGTTGTGTCTGAACTGTGTGTTGTTTGACCTCAACTGCTACCATATATTGGGCTTCCCAGGTGGCCCAGTGGTAAAAGAGTCTGACTGCCCAATGCGGGAGATGCAGGAGACGTGAGTTCCATCTCTGGGTCAGGAAGATCGCCTGGCACAGAAAATGGCAACTTGTTCCAATACTCTTGCCTGGAAAAGTCCATGGACAGAGGAGCCTGCTGGGCTACAGTCCATGCAGTCAGAGAGTCAGACGTGACTGAGCAGCTAAGCATACACACACGACCGTACATCGCCTCTTCTACCAGCCAAACTCTTTGTTACACAGAACTGATTTACATAGAAAACAGGTTTATTAAATGCAAATTAAGTGTAGTCCTGCTTCCACTGGAGATGTAAAAAAATCACAAGACACCCTAACAATATAAAGAACTATAATGTAGTGTGTAAAATTTTTACTTTCGGTGAGCCTATCAGATCAAAAGGGTCTGCTAAAAGCTGCAGTCAAGGACACACACTAAGAAAAGCCCTCCAGCATTCTGGGCCATTCACAAAGCATAAGGCAGCAGCAGCCCACCACAAGAGGAAGCTGAAGTCTGCGGTATACTGAATGTAATCACAGAAACAACAAAACACAAGCCCATCTAAACTCCTGACTAGACTGGCTCAGCGCCCCACAGCAATGGCCTAACAGAATAAAAATCATACCCGATTCCGATTTACCTCACTCCCTATCATTCTATACATAGTGTCCAGGGAAAATGACAAGTATTACAAAAAGCCAGAACTCATAGGCTGTTTTCAAGATACACAGCAATAAACAGAACCAGACCCGTAAGCCCAGACGCATGCAGTACAGCAGATATTGAAACTATTGGAAAATAATTTTAAACTCTCAGTCTAGAGCCTGTGAGCCACAGCTACTGGAGCCTGCACGCCCTAGAGCTCACAGGCTGCAACTACTGGACACACGTGCTGCGCTCCTGAAGCCCGTGCTCCGCAACAAGAGAAGCCAGCACAATGAGAGGCCTGTGCACGGCAGCGAAGAGCAGCCTTTAATCACTGCAACTAGAGAAGGCTCATGTTCAGTAACAAAGACCCAGAGCAACCAAAAATAAATGAAAAAATAAATAAAATTATTTTTAAAAGAAAATAGGAATTATGCAAACTGAAGCACAGGAGAAAAAAGAGTGAGGGGGGTAGAAAAGATATCTAAGGTATTGTGGAATAATTATCAAAGAAGAGTAATTGAAGATGCACAAATAAAAGACAAAAAATGGGGAAGAAGAGATTATGGTCATATGTTTTCCAAAATTAATAAGCCACAGAACCAAGGAACTCAGAGAACTCTAAACAGAATGAATTTAAAACACACACATACACAAGCGCGCACACACACTTAGAGACATCAGAATCAAACTGCTGGAAAGGTCTTGCTGCAATTTATGTCAAACAGTGTTCTGCCCATGTTTCCTCTAAAAGTTTTATAGTGTCTGGCCTTACATCCAGTTTTTTCATCCATTTTGAGTTTATTTTTGTGTATGGTGTTAGGGAGTATTCTAATTTCATCCTCTTACATGTAGCTGTCCAGTTTTCTCAACACCATGTATTGAAGAGACTGTCTTTTCTCCGTGTATATTCTTGCCTCCTCTGCCATAGACGAGGTGACCAAAGATGCATGGGTTTATCTCCAGACTTTCTATCCTGTGAATTAAACACTTAAAAGAAAGGCCAAATACTATAAAACTCTTAGAGAAAAACATAGGCAGAATATTCTTTGACATCAAATCAAAATGTTTTTTGACCCACCTCCTAGATAAATGAAAATAAAAACAAAAATAAACAAATGAGACCTAATGAAACTTAAAAGCTTTTGCTCAGCAAAGGAAACCTTAAACAAAAGGAAAAAAACCACAGAGAAAATATTTGCAAATGAAGTGGCCAACAACAGATTAATCTCCAAAATATACAAGCAGTTCATGCAGCTCAATATCAAAAAAACAAACAACCCAATCAAAAAAATGGACAGAAGATCTAAATAGACATTTCTCCAAAGAAGACATACAGAGAGCCAACAAACACATGACAAAATGCTCAACATCACTAATTATTAGAGTAATGCAAATCAAAACTACAGTGAGTTATCAACTCACCAATATCAAACTTGCCAATATAAAAAAAAACCTACAAATAATAAATACTGGAGAGGGTGTGGAGAAAGAGGAACCCTTATGCACTATGACTGGGAGTGTAAATTGATATGGCTACTATGGAAAACAGTATGAAAGTTTCTTAAAAAACTAAAAATAAAACTACCATATGACCCAGCAATCCCACTACTGGGCATATATCAGAAGAAAGCCATAATTCAAAAAGATACACACACCCCAATCTTCATAACAGTACTATTTACAAAAGCCAGGGCATGGAAGCCACCTAACCGTCCATCAGCAGAGGAAGGGATAAAGAAGCTGTGGTACACATATACAATGGAATATTACCTGGCCATAAAAAGGAACGGAATTGGGTCATTTGTAGAGACACAGATGGACCTAGAGTGTGTCTTACAGAGTAAAGTAAGTCAGAAAGAGAAAAACAAGTACTGTGTATTCACACAGACATATGGAATCTAGAAAAATGGTAAAAATGTTCTTATTTCCAAAGCAGAAACAGAGACACAGATGCAGAGAACAAATGTATGGATACCAAGAGGGGTGAGGGTGGTGAGAGGAACTGGGGGATTGGGATTGACACACCTACACTATTAATGCTATATACAAGGTAGATACCCAACGAGAACATTATGCACAGCACAAGGAACTCTACTTAATGCACTGGGGGGGCCGGAATGGGAAGGAAGTTCAGAAGTCCACCACAGGCTTCCCTTGTGAAGTTCACAGCAGAAACTAACAAAACATTGTAAAGCAACTATGTTCCCATAACAATTAATTTTAAAAAAAGAATCAAACTGCTAGATATCAACCGTAAAGAGAAAATCTAGATAGCAGCCAGAAAAATAAGAAACATTATAAAATAAGGAAGAAGGATAAGATCCACAGCAAACTCTAGCCAGAACATATGAAAGCCAGAAGACAACAGAAGTGACAGTGTGTGTTTGTACTAAGAAAAAACAAAAAGTTAACTTAGATTTTTACATCCAGCAAAAATCTTTCAAAAGTAAAGACTTTTTTCAGACAAACAAAAAGAATTCTTTGCTAACAGTGATGTGCTCCAATTATGTTAAAGTATGTTCTTTAGGCAGAAAAACTGAAACTAGACGAAAAACTGCATTTATACAAATTGAAGAGTCCTGAAGCAAAAAATGGAGGTAAATTTTTTCTGAAGTTTCTTCCAATCCCAAAGAAAGGCAATGCCAAAGAATGTTCAAACTACTGCACAAGTGCATGCATCTCACACACTAGCAAAGTAATGCTCAAAATCCTCCAAACCAGTCTTCAACAGTACATGAACCATGAACTCCCAGGTGTTCAAAAGCTGGATTTAGAAAAGGCAAAGGAACCAGAGATCAAATTGCCAACATCCGTTGGATCATCAAAAAAGCAAGAGAGTTCCAGAAAAACATCTACTTCTGCCTTATTGACTACGCCAAAGCCTTTGACTGTGTGGATCCAATAAACTGTGGAAAATTCTTCAAGAGATGAGAACACCAGACCACGTTACCTGTTTCCTGAGAAATCCGTATGCAGGTCAAAAAGCAACAGTTAGAACTGGACATAGAACAACAGAATGGTTCCAAATCGGGAAAGGAGTAAGTACATCAGGGCTGTATATTGTCACCCTGCTTATTTAACTTATATGCAGAGTACATCATGCAAATGCCAGACTGGATGAAGGACAAACTGGAATTAAGATTGCTGGGAGAAATATCAATAACCTCAGAAATGCAGATGACACCACCCTTAATATTTCAGAAAGCAAAGAAGAACTAAAGCACCTCTTGATGATTGTGAAAGAGGAGAGTGAGAAAGTTGGCTTAAAACTCAACATTCAGAAAATTAAGATTATGGCATCCAGTTCCATCACTTCATGGCAAATAGGTGGGGAAACAATGGAGACAGTGAGAGACTATTTTTGGGGGCTCCAAAATCACTGCAGATGGTGACTGCAGCCATGAAATTTAAAGACACTTGCTCCTTGGAAGAAAAGCTATGACCAACCTAGACAGCATATTAAAAAGCAGAGACATTACGTTGCCAACAAAGGTCCATCTATGTCAAAGCTATGGTTTTTCCAGTAGTCACGTATGGATGTGAGAGTTGGATTATAAAGAAAGCTGAGTGCCGAAGAATTGATACTTTTGAACTGTGGTGTTGGAGGAGACTCTTGAGAGTCCCTTGGACTGCAAGGAGATCCAACCAGTCTATCCTAAAGGAAATCAGTCCTGAATATTCATTGGAATGACTGATGCTGCAGCTGAAACTCCAATCCTTTGGCCACCTGATGCGAAGAACTGACTCACTAGAAAAGACCCTGATGCTGGGAAAGATTGAAGGTGGGAGGAGAAGGGGATGACAGAGGATGAGATGGGTGGATGGCATCACCAACTCGATGGACATGAGTTTGAGCAAGCTCTGGGAGTGGGTGATGATGGACGGGGAAGCCTGGCATGCTGCAGTCCATGGGGTTGCAAAGAGTCGGACACAACTGAGCGACTGAACTGAACTGAAATTACTTTTAGAACTTTTTAAAAGATTTGTTATTGTTCTCGCTGTTTAGTTGCTCAGTCATATCCAACTCTTTTGCAACCCCATGGACTATATAGCCTGTCTACCAGGCTCCCCTGTCCATGGGACTTCCCAGGCAAAAATACTGGAGTAGGTTGCCATTTCCTCCTCCAGGGGATCTTCCCAACCCAGGGATCAAACCCTAGTCTTCTGCATTGCAGACGGATTCTTTACCTCTGAGCCACTTGGAAAGCCCTTTGAAAAGATTATGACTGTCTAAAGCATAAATAGTAACTATATATTTGGGGGTTAATAACATATATAGAAGCAAAAAGTGAAATAGTACTAACATATATAAATAGATAGCCAATGGGAATTTGCTCTGTGACTCAGGGTACTCAAACTGGGGTCTGTGATAAACTAGAGGGGTGGGAACGGGTGGGAGGTGGGAGATTCAAAAGGGAGAGGACCTTTGTATGCCTATGGTTAATCCATGTTGATGTATAACAGAAATCAAACCAATACTGTAAACCAAATTAAAAATAAATAATTTTTAAAAAGCAAAAAGTGAAATAGTAACAGAAAAGAATGAAAGTATACAGTTCTATCATTTGAAAGGCAAGTGTCAAAAGTTAAAGATAAATGCTGTGATCCCAAGAATAAATCTTTTTTTTAAATTTTAATTAATTAATTAATTTTACTTTACAACATTGTATTGGTTTTGCCATGCATTTATTTGAATCTTTTAAAAAATACAGGAAACTAATGAGTCAATGGGCTTTCCAGGTGGCGCAGTGGTAAAGAATCCACCTGCCAATGCAAAAGGTGCAAGAGATAAAGGTTCAGTCCCTGGGTTGGGAAGATCTTCTGGAGGAGGAAAAGACAACCTAGGTGCTCCAGAATTCTTGCCTGTAAAATTCCATGAACAGAGGAACCTGGTGGGCTATAGTCCATGGGCAACTGAGCAAAGTCAGTCAATAGTAGAAACAAATGAAATTATTTAAAATATCCAGTAACTTTGAAAGAACACAGGAAAAGAGAAAAAAAACAAAGATGGGACAAGTGGAAAATAACTAGCAGGATGGCAGATATAAATCCAACCATATCAATGATTATATACAATGTACATGTACACATGCTAAGTGGCTTCAGTAGTGCCTGACTTTTTGAGACCCTGTGGATTGTAGCCCACCAGGCTACTCTGTCCATGGAATTCTCCAGGCAAGAATGCTGGAGTGGATTGCTATGCCCTCCTCCAGGGGATTTTCCTGACCCAGGGACTGAACCTGAGTCTCTTACATCTGCATTGGTAGGAGGGTTCCTTATCACAAGCACCACCTGGGAAGCCCACCTACAGATCACCTACAGATAACGGGGTCAATTAATCAAGACATGACAATCTTAAATGTCACTGTACCTATTAATAGAGGCTTCAAAATACATGAGGGACAACTGATTATTGCTAAAAGGAAAAACAGACAAATTCTCAACTACATTTAAAGACTTCACAAAACACTCTTCTCTTCGCATCTGATAGAAGTACCTCCCGAGAAAAAGTCAGCAATGCTGAAGACTTGCACAGTAGCATCAACTAATTTGACCTAATTGGTATTAACAGAATATTGCACCCAGAAGCTGCAGAATAAACATGTTTCAAGTGAACATGAAACATTCATCAAGATGGACATTCTGGGCCATAAAACAACTTTCAACAAATATATAAACAATGTTGAAAAACAACATTCAACAAATATAAAAATATGAAATCACACAAAGTATGTTCTCTGAATATATTGGGATTAGATGAGAAATCAATCATAGAAAGATTCCTGAAGATTTAGAAACTAAACAACTCACTCCTAGATAACCTGTGAGCAAAAGAAGAAATCATAAGATAAATTAGTAAATACTTTGAATGGAACAAAAATGAAACTACAGTGTATCAAAATTTGTTGAATGCAGCTAAAACATTATCTGGAGAGGAATTTGTAGCATTAAGTGCTTATATTAGAAAAAAAGAGGAGTCTTAAATCAATAATCTAAATTTCTATATTTAAAAGAACTAAAAAAATAAATAAATAAATAAAATAAAAAAACTAAGGAAAGAAGACTTTGTTATATCAAAATAAGTCAAAGGAGCAAATGATAAAGAACAGAAACCAAAGAAATAAGAGAAAATTAATACAGGAAATTCATAAAGCTAGTTCTTTGAGAAGTTCCATAAATTGTATAAGTCTTTAGCCAGACTAATCAAGAAAAACAAAGGAAGATACAAATTATCAATATGAAGATTAAAGAAGAAACATCACTACAGATCTTACAGATATTGAAAGAATTAGGAAAAAGCTTAATTAACTTAAGGCAAAAAAAATTTGATAATTTAGATAAAATGAATGATTTAAATAACATTTGAAAGTTCACTTTTTAAAAAGATAACATCAATATTTATTAAAGAGATTGGGGCCTTAGTTTTAAAATTTCTCACAAAGAAAAAATCATGCCCAGATGAGTTCACTGATGAACTGTACCAAACATTTAAGGAAGAAATCATATTAACTATATATAGTCCCTTGCTAATCCATTCTATGAGGTCAACACTGCCTTGATACGAAAACCAAAGACATTACAAGAAAATTATGAAAATTCCCCATAAAAAATTGGCAAATTGAATCCAGCAGAAAAAATAAACACTATTACATCATGACCAAGTAGGGTCAATGCAAAGTTCATTGAACATTTAAAACAACTTTTGAAAAAAAATCAGTTGTCATAATTCACCATATTAACAGAAAAATTCCATGATGATCTCAATAAATGCTAAACAATATTTGACAACATTCAACATTCATTCATGATAAAAGCTATAAGCAAGCTCATCTCACATGCTAGTAAAGTAATGCTCAAAATTCTCCAAGCCAGGCTTCAGCAATACGTGAACCGAGAACTTCCAGATGTTCAAGCTGGTTTTAGAAAAGGCAGAGGAACCAGACATCAAATTGCCAATATCCACTGGATCATCGAAAAAGCAACAGAGTTCCAGAAAAACATCTATTTCTGCGTTATTGACTATGCCAAAGCCTTCCACTGTGTGGATCACAATAAACTGTGGAAAATTCTTCAAGAGATGGGAATACCAGACCACCTGACCTGCCTCTTGAGAAACCTGTATGCAGGTCAGGAAGCAACAGTTAGAACTGGACATGGAACAACAGACTGGTTCCAAATAGGAAAAGGAGTACATCAAGGCTGTATATTGCCACCCTTCTTATTTAACTTATATGCAGAGTACATCATGAGAAATGCTGGGCTGGAAGAAGCACAAGCTGGAATCAAGATTGCGGGAGAAATATCAATAACCTCAGATATGCAGATGACACCACCCTTATGGCAGAAGTGAAGAGGAACTAAAAAGCCTCTTGATGAAAGTGAAAGAGGAGAGTGAAAAAGTTGGCTTAAAGCTCAACATTCAGAAAACTAAGATCATGGCATCTGGTCCCATCACTTCATGGGAAATAGATGGGGAAACAGTGGAAACAGTGTCAGACTTTATTTTTTGGGCTCCAAAATCACTGCAGATGGTGATTGCAGCCATGAAATTAAAAGATGCTTACTCCTTGGAAGGAAAGTTATGACCAACCTAGATAGCATATTAAAAAGCAGAGACATTACTTTGCCAACAAAGGTCCGTCTGGTCAAGGCTATGGTTTTTCCAGTGGTCAGGTATGGATGTGAGAGTTGGACTGTAAAGAAAGCTGAGCACTGAAAATTGATGCTTTTGAACTGTGCTGTTGGAGAAGACTCTGAGAGTCCCTTGGACTGCAAGGAGATCCAACCAGTCCATCCTAAAGGAGATCAGTCCTGGGTGTTCATTGGAAGGACTGATGCTGAAGCTGAAACTCCAATACTTTGGCCACCTCATGCAAAGTGCTGACTCGTTGGAAAAGACCCTGATGCTGGGAGGGATTGGGGGCAGGAGGAGAAGGGGACGACAGAGGATGAGATGGTTGGATGGCATTGAGGGGACTCGATGGGCATGAGTTTGAGTAAACTCCGGGAGTTTGTGATGGACAGGGAGGCCTGGCATGCTGCGATTCATGGGGTCGCAAAGAGTCGGACACGACTGAGCGACTGAACTGAAGCTAGTATAGCTGGCATGTCTGAAACAGGTAAAGAACACATATAAAAACCTACAGTTAGCATCATCCTTAGTGGTAAGAAACCAAATGCTTTTCTTTTAAAATTAAGTCTGCTCCATAAAACAGACTGTATAGCACAAGGATTATATTAAGTATCTTCTAATAACCTATAGTGGAAAAGAACCTGAAATTATACACACACACACACATATACATACATACACATGCATGAGTGCTAAGTCGCTTCAATCATGTCTGACTCTTTACTATCCTATGGACTGTAGCCAGCCAGGCTCCTCTGTCCATGGGGATTCTCCAGGCAAGAACACTGAAATGGGTTGCCATTCCCTTCACCAGGGGATCTTTCCTACCCAGGGATCGAACCTGTGTCTCTTATGTCTCCTGAATTGGTAGGCAGGTTCTTTACCACTAGTGCCACCTGGGAAGCCCATACACACACACACACACACACATAAAACAATCATTTTGCTGTACATCTGAAACTGACACAGTATTGCCAATCAACTATATTTCAAACACACACACACACACAAAGTAGGTCTGCTCCCATCAGCAACTCTCATAAGCCTCATGTGTACTATTCTCTACTTAAAGGAGGGGCACGAAGTCCACATCTTGGGGGAAACAAATCAGGCTCGATGGCATTGGAACATCCTCTTGTCAGAAAGCTGTATGTCTTTAAAGATCACCAGCCATGAGAATAGGACAAGGCAACCAACCTCATTCTGAAGCATCAATAATAACATGATATTTTATTATTGTCATTGGACAAGTTGAATCTGGGAAAGACCGTGAGATGATGACAATCCAAAAAGGAAAGTTCCAAACAGCAGAAGTACAAAAAAGGTAGTTGAAATACACAAGAATGATGACTGTAGTAGGATACATTTAACTTTTTTACTAATGTTAACACATACAGTACTTTGCTTCTTTTATTAAATAGACATCTGTTTATGAAGTATATGTAATGGGACTTCCCTGGTAGTCCAGTGGTTAAGAATCTACTTTCCAATGCATGGGAGGTGAGTTCAATCCCTGGTTGGGGAACTAAATTCGCATATGCGATGGGGCAACTAGCCCGCTCAGTGCAACTAGAGAAGCCCGCACACCACAATGAGAAGCCCTTGAGGTACAAGAGAGAAGTCTACATGCCACAACTGGAGACGATCCTGCACACCGCAACAAAGACCCAGCTCAGTCAAAAGTCCAAATGAAACAAAACACTGAAAATGATATTAAAGTATTAAAAAGATAAATAAAATAAAGTATATGTACTTACTTGTTCCCACCTGGGTAAGAAAAGCAACTCAGAGGATGGTGAGAAATCAACTGTTCCCAGACAATAGGAACTGTGGGCAGAACAAAGCCTGGGCTACTCACATAAAATAAGCAAGCAGGAGGTGAGGACAACCACATGTTCCAAGAATTAATTAGCCAACTATCCTAGAGTCCTGCTAACTCCACAGACTCAATCCTTCCTCTTCTAGGAAGTAAAGCTTTCAGGTGGCCCAATAAATATAACAAAATAATATATCAATAGGAATACATAAATTTTCAAAATTGCAACGTCTCCATCAATGTTTCAACCAGGACAGCAGGTTATAGAATGCTGCCCAAATGAGACTGAAAGTCCATGATTCTGAGGAAAGACATCAGATTGCAAAAAATTAAAACCTATGAGAAAGTTGTGAACTAAATAAAACGTCTCACAGACAAAACAAAAAGGAAGCTCAACTGGTGATCCATGGCCTAGTGACAGTTCCCCTGGACCACAAAAAGCAAGTTTTGAGTCCTGACCAAGAATCAATTGATCAAACACCCAGATCCAATAATCTCAAATGGACTAAGATGATGTTTCTTTTTCTTTTGAATCTAATCAGAATTTTTGAAAGCCCAGAAAAGAATCAAAATGGTACTACAAAAAGTCTAAGAGGATAACAAAATAAATAAAGCAGTGATCCAAGGAAGCAGACAGCAGGAGGTGCCAGATTTTGTGAGAACTTTAACAATTTTCCCTCTTTTTCTTAAACAGGGTCACACAAAGTCAGGTATAAAAGTAAATACACATCTCAACAAAAGAAGGAGCCTTGTAAGAGGCTGTACAAGCTGTACATGCTTCACAAAAATGAAATCTGCTCTCACTGATTCAAAAATCTTTAAGAAGAGCTCTTAGCCAAAGCAATAAGGAAATAAAACCATACAGGTTACAAAGGAGCAGATATAACTGTCACAGTTGACAAGATTACCCGCACACATAATCCTAAAGAATCTATAAAAAAAGAGCTATAAGAATTGTTAAGTGAGTGTAGCAAGGCTGCAGGATACAAAATCAATTATAAAAATCAATTGTGTATACTAGTCATGAACCATTGAAAACTGAAATTTAAAAGCTGTATCATTTACAAGCATATTATAAAACACAAAAATTAAAATTATCATGAGATACTACTACACATCTACTAAATGATTAAAATAAAATATATATATATATCACTGATACTATCAAGCACCACAGAGGATGCAGAGCAACTTGTAATGCAAAATGGAATGACCACTTTGGAAAACAATCCGGCAGTTTCTTTCATAACTTAACATATACTTACTATATGACCCAGTGATTTCATTCCAAGGTATTTATCTAAGGAAAAAAAAAAACACAAATGTCTGTACAAGGACTTGTACATAAACATTCACAGCAGTTTATATATAATAAGCAAAAACTGGAAAAAACAGATGTCCATAAGCTGGTGAATGGATAAACACATAGTGATAAAACCAAATATTATTCAACAAAACAAAAGGAATGAATTGTTACATACAACATGTGTGAATCTCAAAAGCATTATACCAAGCGGGAAAAAAAGTCAGACACAAAAACCTCATACCGAAAGATCCATTTATATGAGGGTTTGGAAAAGGCAAACCTCCAAGAACAAAGAGATCGGATGGGCGCTGGGAACAGGGAGAGAGGCTTGACTACAAAGAGGGCATAAAGGAACTTCATCAGGTGATGGGAATAGTCTGTACCTTATGATACTGGTTACACATCTGAATATACCTGGCAAAAGTCATTGAATTATAAACTTTAAAAGGGTATATCTTACTGTCAGTTTGTTATACCTCAGTAAACATGACAAGGAAGGAAGACAGGAAAGAAGGAAGGAAAGAAGGGAAAAGAATAAAGAGGAAAGGAAAGAAAGAAAACTGGGTTGGCCTGCTCACAGGAGAGCTGAGAAAGATGGAGAACCAGGTTTGGAGCCTCTGTAGCCAGCAGTCGCGCCCAAAACCACGCTGGGGTGATGGTGAGGCATCACAGCTGATGCCGGGCAGAGACACGATGGCTTCCACCACTGCCTCAACACAGTGGACACCAGCCATTGACCCTCAGGGGCTGGCCCTCTGCTGCCTCTAGAAATGAACAGCTCCATTTCCAGAAATGGAGTTTTCTTGGGGTCCCTGTTTCTTCATGACTTGATTATGGTCTGGAATGGAGACATCTGATTGGCAGAGCCTAGGTCACATGCCCACTCCTCAACAGCATGGAAGACTGGGAGAGAGAGTACGTAACACTTTCAGCTTCTGCAGAGATGAAGACCCTGCATTCTCAAGGTGGGGAACTCCTCTCACACAGGAAGCAGGCTCCCTACCGTCTCTCCAGCATAATTCTCTTCGGGGCAGCCAAGAAGAGTGAAAACTGTCTACCACACCCCCCGCATCATGACTCTGATTAAGAATTTTAGATGAAAGCACAGTGCCTGTTCCTCTGTCTTCAGCATCCTCTTGCCCCACCACCTGACTGGCTCTAATCACTCAGGAACTGTCATCGTCCCTTGCAGGTTGTTCATTTCATGTCCTCCTTCCCCGTCTCCATCTGAGGAGCTCCTACTCATTTATCAAAGCCCGCTTCAGGGAACTCTTAGCCAAATCTATGGGCAACACAAACCAGGCACTCTCTACATTTTGCTCTAGGATATGGGGGTATATAGCTCAGGGGTAGAGCATTTGACTCCATTTTGCTCTAGGATAGAATTTAGTAGGTATGAAATTAATGTTTGGTAGATAAGAACTGTCCTTCTCCAAAATCAAAGAAGAGAAAGATGTACTTTTAAACATAAAATAAATAACATTTAAAACTCTACTCATATAGTCAAAAGTAATAGCATAATTTTTTATGTTTTCCAGAAATTCTGAACCAACAGATGACCTTTGGCTCAATATCTTTATTCCTCACTGTGTCCTGAAGATTCTCCCTGAACAAATGAGTCGAGTTAAGACATAATCTGAAAACTCTCACTAAGCCAAGAAACACAGAGAAATAAAATACCCTCAGATCCCAAAGGGGCTCAAGACCTGTTCCAGCCTAAACCTGAAGCCAAGATGAGAAAATGGTATATAGTTGACATCTGTTGTGAAATGCTTCTCACTGATAACTAGCAAAGTCAACAATTTGATTGCAGATCCTAAATTACTCCCTGAAAAACAAACAAGCAAACAAAATACAGCTGACCTGAAACAGAAATAATGTCTTCGCCATTTCTGTCCCCACTGACTGACCCAGACACCTGCCTGAAGGGGCCAGTCCCAGGTCACAGCATTCTGGGGATGGCACCCACTGGAAGCCCATGAGTGCCTGGTGAGGAGGCTGGATCCACAACCTCCCATATTTCACACCCCCTGGCTGTCACTGGTCCTAGCGCTAGGTGAGAAGTCACTAACCCATCAGTGGTCCATTCCACCTGGACCCCGAGTCAGCTTTCTAGCCTTCTCTCTGAACATTCTTCCCTCTACAAAGATCCCTTCACAGCAATTTATTTATTCTGCCTTCCTTGTTTAAGATGGCAGCATGCCCTTTGCTTTCTTTCATCTTTGCTTTTCCCTCTATAGTAGCCTTCTGAGCACATAAGGGTTTTGAATCTCTTATTTGTGCATTTTTACATTTTCAATTCCATTTTTAAGGTTGCATGAAGCCTATTATGAAGTCCCTCCCTCCCCTCAACACATATTGTGTGTTGCCCTCTGTCAGGGTGAGCTTCAGTCATACTAATTTCAACAATTAATAGGCTACTAGTGGAAGCTGATGGCCAATGAGCAATAAGAAAAAAGAAATCTAAATAAAAATGTGTTCAGCCCAAGCTAAATGAGTCACTGTGGGCATCCAGAGAGGCCAGGAGCTGCTGCAAGCAACCTGCCCCATCTCATCCCGCTTTGGCAAAGATTAGCCCTACCTATCCCCATCATGGGGCCTCAGAACAGCCCCCAGGGGCAAGAGAGGCCATCCCATTTACCCAGCTCCCAACAACCATTCCTAAGAACTTTCAGAGCCAAACATTTAAAAAAATTATTTTTTATACAAGGGAGAGAGGCTGAAATCATAAGCAAAGGAAAATCCCAAGAGATAGCACAGCTTCCCAAACAAACTCTCTAGACTTGGGAACACGTACCATTTCCATTTTGTACGCAGAGAGAAAAACTTTTTATAACCTTACAAAAAAGTTACATAAACAACACTATCCCCTTTGTTGGTTTCTTTTTTTAAAAGGATTGTTTTGAAAATAGATAATTTTACTGATGCAGGAGCCAAGAATTGTTGTTCTGCCTTGAGGAGCTGTTGGATGTCCCTTCTGGCAGGGCTGTTTGTTTGCCTAAGATTATGCGCACTTGCTGGGGACATAAAAATAAGCGCCTCCACGCACTCGCAACTGGACAGAGCCGCACCTGCATGGAGCTTGGCGTGTGTCAGCCCCGGCGCTCAGAGAGCACCAGCCTACTCTCACCCGCTCAACTTAGAACTTCCTCAAATCAAAGCTCGCTCTTATTGAGGCTACAAAGGCGGATGACAGTGCAGGGCTGAGGGTATCTTTACACGCAAGCTGACCAAGTAAATGATACTCAGAAAAGAAACACACAGCCTGACAGTGTCCAGAGCAAGCAGGCAGAGGGCAGATGAGAGAAAAGGTCAGCTGCCAGGTAAAACACATCAAAACAGAACTACTTGTTTTGAGGCTAGGATTTCTGGTAAAAGGACATACCAAAAAAAAAAAAAAGGAAAAACACTCCAAGAGAACAGTGATTGTAAACAAGTACACTCCACCAAAACCTGGTTCCATTCCTACTCAGTCTCAAACGAGATATTTCAGATGAACCTGGGAAAACAGTGACAGAATCCATGCTGTTCTAAAGTACAGCTGTTCTCTGCAAAATAATAGCATACAACTTTGCGGGAAGCAATCATGAACGGTATATAAAGATTATGCTTTGTGTATGTAAGTCTGCTTGAATTAGAAGCACAGAAACATCCTCTACAAATGGCTGTTCCTCAATCCAAAAACACAAAATGAGTGACTCTAAGAGAGAAGACCAAAGCTAAATTTTCCTGCAATAAGAATGCATAAGATATGCTCTGTAAGGCAGACACCCGAAAAAAAATTCTTCTGCTACAATCACAAACTTCAGCAGTTTCAGTTTTCTCTTCTTTAATTATGTTCGCTCAGAATAGTAATTTGGACATTAAACACTCTTCCCCAACAAAACGATAAAAAGAAAATCTCTGAGAAATTATACACAAAATATAATGCCACACGTTTTTACCCCCACACTGCCAGTGTTCAGTTTTTCTACGCAATGTCAATCGAAAATAACCATGTCCTGTCCTTAAATATCGAAGCTTCTTTGGTAGACACTCATTTACTGCCCTGATCCCTGTACCAACCACAGAGCCTGGCTCATAGTGCTGCTCAAGAATTATTATCTGAGTTATCATTAATATGAACAAACATAAACAAAGCTGTAACTATCTACTTCGAGTGTTTGGACAATCCCTTTCTTGCAAACACTGTCAGCAGAGTAATTTTCTGAGCAGAGGCGAATATTTTTAAATTGGCACATCAACATTTAAAGAAGGAGTGGAGGATCTCTACTTGTTGATTTACAAAAACACATCGGTTTTTACTCATTTTGAGCTGCGAATCAACCTGGGAACACGAGGAGGCAAAAATGTGGGCCTGCTGATTCTTGAGAGACCCTGCCAGTCAGCAACTCCTGCACCTCAACATAAGGGCATTCTTTGCTATTTTTCTTGGAAAACTATGAGAGCGTGCCATGAGCGTGTCTTATCGGCTTCCAGGTGTAGGCAGTCCGCCCAGCCGCTTCAAACAGGGGAGCAGGGGCGGGGAGGGACAGCCAGTCATGGAACCCAGGATGCGCCTGCTGGGGCGGGAGCCTTTTCGGATACAAGCCCCGATTATTCCCATGTCACCTGGACTGCCCACTGTTTCCTTTGATTTTTAAAAGATCCCAAGTAACACACATAATGGAAAGTTTTGTTTACCATTACAGAGGAAATAACTGAAGACAAACAAATAGGCGGCACTGTTTCTCACTCTTTCAAACCTGTTAACCCTTGTGACCATAATGATTGAAACAACAGAAAGAAGAAAAACAACTGCCCTCCAGTGGAAAGCAGACCTGTCTTCTATGAGGGTTTGTCCTTATGTGGGGCATGCGTGCTCAGTTGCTCAGTCTTGTCCGACTCTCTGCGACCCCATGGACTGTAACCCACCAGGCTCCTCTGTCCATGGATTCTCCAGGCAAGAATATCCGAGTGGGTGGCCACGCCCTCCTGCAGGGGGTCTTCCCGACTACTGAACTTGTGTCTTCTGCCGCTCCTGCATTGCAGGCAGACTGAGCCAATGGGGAAGCCCCTAATGTGGTATTTAAAGTCTGTTTTACACCGATCTGAAATTATCTACCTCTCTCTTCTTCGCTAGTGTTCAGGATGAACATCCCTTCCTGCATCCCTTCCATGTGCAATAAATTTGCTGGGAAAGGATGGCATATTGTTTCTGACTCTTCCCTGTCCTTTGCTTTGGCCCTTATTTCTTACAGTACTGCCACTGATGTGTTGGCTTTTCCCTAGGGACTCCTCTTCTGAATGTATTATTTTTCTGACACCTTTTAAGTGACTGTGCCCTTTCACAGGGAGAGAAAGCTCTTCCTGCAGTCTCTCTCTCCAACAGTTTCAAAATTTGTAACAACCTTCTGAAAACAATATTTTCCTTGATACGTCAACAGAGTAAAGTCTAGCAGTGACGCACATATGGTACTGAATTTTGAGCTGATCATTCCCATGTGTGAGTTACTACTGAATTTTACTCTCCTGAGTTCTCAGAGATGTTTTGCTAATTTCTGCAATGTTGAGATGAGTAGCCCTCCTCCAATCTCAGTTAAATTCTCAGAAGGCACTGGAAGTCATTCTTCCTTCCTCTCTAACCCCCCGGAAAAAAAATTCTCCTGGTTTACTTTCTCAGTATCAGTTGTTGAAAAACATCCTGCAGCTTCAGACTTCAAAACAGTTGGGCAGTGTGATATTTGCTGCATAACAGATAGAAGAAAATGGCAAGGGATGGTATCAAGGCTTTCTGGAGATTTTTTAATACAATTTCAGGACAAGACTTTGAGAGCTACTAATTAAATTTGTTCATTTGTTCACACATTCATTCACACATATTTCAAGTGCATATTCACTGTCTTACATTTTGCTAGGGGCTGTGGAACAGCTTCTGTGATTCATTTGCCAGCATGAAAATCTTCCCCAGCATCATCTGACTGCATGTGTGAAATTCAGAGTACTCTAACTTCATCAGTACACCACCACCATGGTATGATACGTTTTATTTAATCAACACAATGCCATTGCCCTCAGGAGGACAAGTTTGCACATTTCCAGACATCAGGGAAACAATTTTCGCCTTAAGCTACTAAGATTGTCAAGATACTCTGAAACTGCCCTGTTTTGTTGACAGTTTATAGACTGGAATACAAACAACTGACCCAGGCCCATTTGGGGCATCCACTTGGTAGCGACTCAAGACCTATAATGGTCATGCAGCAGATAGCTCATGTAATGATTCGACCAGCAATGCTTTCTGGTAACACAGAGCCCAATGGCGCCAATCAACTCTGCCACATAGGCAGTACACTGTCCAAAATACATGGGTCATCCACAAAATATGAACTCAAATTAAGAAGGCCAGAATTCCCTGTGAAAGGCCAGCAGACAGCATGGCACCAGCACAGCGTCAAGCTCCAGACCAACATCAACTTCTATAAAATCAGTGGTAGCATCTAACCTCTTCTGGTACAGGGCAAAACTGTGCCCCAGCACAGACGCCACATCTGACTTTTCCAGCAGTTCCACCAGTGTCACCTTTCAGCACCCTGAATACTAGATACCAGCACAGATCCAAAGTCCCTTAAATCCTGGGATGTGATTGGTCCACCAAAATTAAAGCCACATTTTTTTTACAGTGTACGCCAACGGGTTGGACACCAACACCATCGAATGATTCCAGCATAACCTTTGGGAAGTTAGTGGCTGGGAAAAGCCTTCTGGATGGTGGGCTACAGACATAATACATAGGCACATACATATATACGTGCGATTTCTAACTAGTATAACATCGATTTCACATTAGTTGTGTCTTAGAACCATAATGTTCAGGTTAGGTTTCTAGGTAGATTATTTTGGAGCAGGCGGGTAGTGGACAAATCTTAATCTCTTATACTACTCAATATCCTTACTCTAATACCTCCCCAAACTTCTCTACTCCTCACGGGCACAGCTGAAGAGTGAAAGCAAATATTGCCCCAAGCCAACAACAGTGCTGTCAGGTCAGGAGGACAAGAGCAAACCTCCACTCTGTGATTTTTTTCCCTTGAAGAATCAGAGAAATAGTCACACACTTACGGTAACAGGGTAAGAATTCCTCTCCAAGTTTCTATGTCTTCACCCAAAGGCCCTTCTGCTACAGACTGGCAAAGGAGAGAGATTTAAAACTAAGCCAGCTGAACTACTTAACTGATGAGGCATGCTCAGTGAGGCCTGCAACCTGTAACATTTAGGTGGAGGTTACAAGGAAATTAAGGACTCTCAGCTCAGTGCAGGTAGGGATAAAGGAAAGCAAGCTAATTAGCATAATGCCCAACTGTATTCAGGTGCTCTTACTTAGGAACCCCAGTCCTTAATCAAAATGCGAGGGACTTTGTTTTTAAAAAAATCATTCCAACAGGGTGATGTTCAGTTATGAAAAGAGATGGGGAAAATGGAAAGACAGGGTCACAAGTTCAGTGCTTTTGGCTTGTATTAAATTCATAATTTTGAAAAACCAAGGTATGACATTTCATTACATATATTTCCAAATGATAACAATGTTAATAAGTTCACAATAAAAAAGTCCCAAGGAATGGGTGAGCTGTAAATTCCATTAGACTTCGTCTAATTCATCCACCCCAATCTTACAGAACTGAAACCGTGTCTATGGATTAGTACAGACCACGGGCAATGCAGGCTGTCTTCAAGCAAACACAGCAACTGTCAGCCTGCACAAAACCTGAGGCCCTCTGAAACAGCCTCCCCACTGCACTGGTGCTGCCATTTTCCCAAAACTACATCTGGTTTGTAGATGGCTTAAAGATGGTCCAGAGGAGAGAACAGAAGTTTCTGGAAGGACACCAAAAAGGGCCACAAAGAAAGATGAGAAGCAAACGGAAGTCGAGCAAAGAATGTTGTGGAGGAGGAGGTTGCTGGGTCACGGTTTCTTTGATATCCCCATAAGGTAAAGATACGCCTTGCTACGCATGTAGGGAATACGAATTTTACCATCTAAATTATTTTTAAGTGTTTACTTCAGCAGCTTGAAGTATATTCACATTGTTGTGCTGCCATAGCTGCATCCAAAGAACTCTTTTCATCTTGTAAAATGGAAACTCTGCACTCATTAAACACTGACTTCCCATTGCCCCCTCTCCCCAGGCCCTGGCACCCACCATTCTACTTTCTGTCCTGTGAGCATGACTGCCCTAGGTACCTGACTGAGGTGGACCATACAGTATTTGTCTTCTGTGACTGGTTTACTTCACTTAGCATAATGTCCTCAAGCTAAAAGCCTTTTAAGAAGGCATCTAACAAGTATCAGCAGCGGATGCTGACCAGCTGTTTTCTGTCTTCCATAAGAACAAAGAAAATAATAGAAAATGAGTTTAAATGGCAAGGGTAAAAAAAGCTAAAGATGCTGGAACAAACTCATTTTTAAAGACCATGACTTTTCTTTGACACTTATGGAAGTGCTATAAACAACATGTTAATATATTTTAAGTTGACTTATTTCCTTATGATGAGATCTCTTAAAATTATTAAGTTAATTTAATACATCATAATTGAGTTTCTGATTGTAATGGTGTGGAAAGTACTAAAGAAATAGAACATATTGTCCTTTTCCTTGAAAAACACAATTTATTCCAGGACACAGTATAACTTTCTTCTAGGTCTCATGGTACTTACCATCTCTGCCATAAATGAGGGATGACAAATACCTTTCCACTCAAGCACCAACTCATCAACTATTAGAGACTTCCTAAAACCCTGAGATGAATTATGTGCCCAAGACTGGGCCAGAGAAAAGACACTGTAATTAGATACTGTTGTTTGGTGTAGATTAAGAAGAGACAAGCAAGAGTCAGAGTGTCATTTTCTGGCCATTCCTGTCAAAACTCTTGTACTTCGTCATGCATTATTGATTGCTTGGCGGTGGCTCAGACGGTAAAGAATCCACCTGCACTGCAATCGAACCTGAGTTCGATCCCTGGGTCAGGAAGATGCCCTGGAGAAAGGAATGGCTACCCACTCCAGTACTCTTGCCTGGAGAATTCCATGGACAGAGGAACCTGGCAGGCTACAGTCCATGGGGTTGCAAAGAGTCGGACACAACTGAGCAACTTTTACACATTGATTGCTTAGTACTGATCAAGATTTCTTTCATGTCTGTCTCTCTAGCTAAAATGAGCTTCACAATAGTCATCTGGATCTTCCACTTATTTAGCAGGCCCACAGAAGAGCACAGTATGGAACTGTATAAACACACAATGATGTGACAAGAAACGGGGAGAGGGTTTTGGGGAAGATGGCAGAGGAAGGAAGGACCAGGAATCTCTCTCCCCACCTAGACAACATTGCACCAGCAGAATCTGTCTGGTGTAACTCTTTTGGAATCCTGGAGTATACTGAAGGTTTGCAACCTCCAGGGGACGATGGGTGGTAAACTGTGGTCCATTTCAGTCCATTGCAGCTATTACCACAGTAGTAGCTACTTATCCCCCACCCTCAGCCGTGTGTCAGGCAAGTCGTACATGCATTCCTGGAGCAGCCTGCACAGAGCTTGCAGGAGTTAGGGTGAGCAAAAAGGACCTTGTCCTCCAAACATGAGTGATCCGTGTTCTGGCTGTTTGCTGACTGTGTAAAGAGGTGAGCAGCTCCTGTTGTTGCATCACCCTGCACTGTTGCAATCCCCTCTTTCTGTGGCCCAAGTGATTCCCGGGGGGCTTAAAAGGTTGGTGCCCATCCTCTTATCTCTGTCATTTTTCTTTTTTAATCCTTTTGGGAACCAGGTATTACCAAACTAGGACATCCAGAAACAACTGCATGTATGGGGGAAATTAGAAAGTGATTACAAATATCTGGGGGGGAAAAAGTGGCTGAAAACATACCAAATTTGATGAAGGATGTGAATATAAACATCCAAGTATCTCAATGACTCCAAGTAAAATGAATTTGAAAAGACCCAGACCAAGACATATCATAATCAAACTTTTGAAAGACAGAGACAAAGAGAATCTTGAAAGCAGCAAGAGAGAAGCAGTCATTACAATCAAGAGATCTTCAGTAAGATTGTGAACAGATTTTCTCATCCGAAACTTTGGAGACCGGAAGACAGTGAGTCAATATATTCTAAGTACTCAAAGAAACAACTCAGTCAAGAATCCTATGTCTGGTCATAGAGAATAGACTTATGGACATGGGGAGAGGGGAGGAGAGGGTGAGATGTATGGAGACAGTAACATGGAAACTTACATTACCATTTGTAAAATATATAGCCAACAGGAATTTGCTCTGTGTCTCAGGAAACTCAAACAGGGCTCTGTATCAACCTAGACGGGTGGGATGGGGAGGGAGATGGGAGGGAGGCTCACAAGGGAGGGGAAGCCTGGCGTGCTGCAGTCCACGGGATCACAAAGAATCGGACACGACTCAGCAACTGAACTGAACTGAACCAGGTCAACTACCTCATCCATTACTCATCCATTTCCCTGTTCTCTGGATCCAATCCTCCTCTCCATCCTCTTGGCCCTTGCTCTACTGACATTCCGTCTCTCTCCTTTATCTTCATCCTTTTCTTCTCCATTTACTCCTTCTTTGTAGTACATGAACATGCTTTATCTCTTCTATAAGTGAAAAACAACTAACACTCCTAGGCTTATGTGCTCCCAATTCCTAGGCTATTTTTCCTCTTGTCCTTCACAGTGAAATAGAGAAAAATTGGTCAAAAATGGCTACATCATCCCTGACTCCTCCTCGGAGCTTTGCAGTCTGGGCCTTTTCTTCATGTAGCCCCTGAAAACATTTTTTGCACTTATCACCAGTTATCTACCAGTATCCAGATTAAATGTATTCTTTTCAACTCTTATAAAGCTTGCCCTCCCTGGAATATCTAATGCCCTTAGTTCTTTATCATTCTTAGAATTATTTCATCTCTTGATTTTGGTTATTACATCCCCCTGGTTATTTCTCTTCCTTCCCTGGCTGCTCCTTCTGACCACAATTTTTAAATGGCTATGTCCCCATGGTCCAGCACCTCTTCTTTTCTCACCGCACAAACTCCTTCTGAGCACCCTGTTCAACAACCAGTTTGCAGTTGATTACCCAACTGCCTCCCACAAAAGCCAACTGAATAACCCATGAACCTTTACTTCAACCTATCCAAAATTAAACTCATTGTCTATCTTCCCACTGTCCTCGCTTCCCACACCAATTCCTCCACACACATATACCTCATTTCCTATCTTGATGATTAGTACCTTTATTCATACAGCTGTCCAAGCCAGAAAACTGAGAACCGTCCAGATTCCTCCCTGTTCTTTTATTCTCCCATCTTTTATTCATCCCACCCTTACCCTAACCCTAGTCACTCGACCACTGTTAAATCTTCGTCCTTGATACGTTTCAGACATATCTTCTTCTCCCCATTCCCACCGTCAGTGTCCTGGCTCCAGCTTTCATATCTCTCACCTAGACAGCAGCAACTAACCTATAAACTGGTGGTCTTCCCTCCATTCTGGTTCCATCATGCCACCATTAGAACAAATAGCCTAGCCCACATCTGCTCATCTTGCTCCCTTGCTCAAAATTCTTTAACGGCTCCTCACTGCATGCCTGGCAGGCCCCAGTCCATGGGGGCACAAAGAGTCAGACACACCTGAAAGGCTAACACATCAACACCACATACAGGATACACTTCAAACACTTCAGAAAGGCATGGCCGTCACGATTTGGTCTGCATTTCCAGCCTTATCTCCTACCTCGATACCTTTCTTCTTTCTTCTCTAATTTCCATCACTAAGAAAGTCCTTGCCATTTGTTTGCACCTGCTCTTTCCTCTGCCTGGACCCCAATCCCTCCCTTGTCTATCTATTATCCTTTGAATCTCAATATCAATATGAAATCCTCTCTTTTAGCTAAGGTTCTTCAAGTGGAAAGAAATGCATCTAGACCAGCTTAAGCCCAAGGGGATTTTACTGGGTTATGTAGCTAGAAAGTACACTAGAAAAGATTACAGACGTTGTTCAGCAATTCCTCAAAAACATGCCCCAGTCCAGCCTCTCACCCCGAAAGTTTATTCACTTCATGCTTCTGCTTTACTCCAAATTTTGATGCAGTTAATCTGGTATTTTTTAAGACAACAGCTGTAGTAATCTAGACACAATAATGAGGTATAAAAAATTTTTCCACTAGTTAGCTGTCCTATTATATCTATCAATAACTAGTATCGTTTTATGAGCTCTTTCTCTAACAGAAATAAGAGAAAGAAATGAAAGAGTTTAATCTGATCAAAAATAACTGATGAAATTAATGGAATAAGTAAATAAATGTTTCTGTGATCTCAGACTTAACAGAAGTAGTTGATAATGAAAATAATTGTTCCTAGAAGTGACTGGGAAATTTTCTCTAATCTAGTTTTAAATGTCTCAAAGAGACTGTTCAAGCAATAAGAAAATAAAATTGAAAAAGGGAAAGAGACGGGGACTTCCCTGGCAGTTTCGTGGTTAGGACTCCATGTTCTCACTGCTGAGGGCTTGGGTTCAATACCTAGTAAAGTAAAAATTCCATAAGTCACATAACATGGCCAAAAAAGATAAAAACAAAAAAGCCAACAGCAAAAAAATAAAAATAAAGAGACAAATAAGTCTGCAAAATCAATCAGTTGACCCACCCAGGGTAGTAAGAAGGCAAGTAAAACATCCATGTAGAAAAAATAAAAAATCGTTCACTCTTATCCATTTTTAAAGTTATCATAGAAAGATATCTTCCCAAGAAAACCCCATTTTCTTCTACATCAGAGATCTGCAAATTGGAGCCTATGGACCAAATTCAGCTCAATGCCTGTTTTTGCAAATAAAGTTTTATTAGAATGCAATTAGATCCATTTGCTTATATACTGTCTATGGTTGCCTTTGCTCTTATATACAACTGCAGGGCTCAGTAACTAAAATGGAAATTCTATTATTCACAAAGTTATAAATATTTACCATTCAGCTTTTCATAGTAAAAGCTTGTTCATCTATGCCTACACAAATAGAAGAGGGAATTTTTTTTTTTTTCATTTATTAGTGACTATGAGGAGAAGGCGATGGCACCCCACTCCCTTACTCTTGCCTGGAAAATCCCATGGACGGAGGAGCCGGGTGGGCTGCAGTCCATGGGGTCGCTAAGAGTCAGACACGACTGAGCAACTTCACTTTCACTTTTCACTTTCATGCACTGGAGAAGGAAATGGCAACCCACTCCAGTGTTCTTGCCTGGAGAATCCCAGGGACGGCGGAGCCTGGTGGGCTGCCGTCTATGGGGTCGCACAGAGTCAGACGCGACTGAAGTGACTTAGCAGCAGCAGCAGCAGCAGCAGTGACTATGAAGAGGGGCTCTGGATCTATGATACAAGATTCTACAATGATACATGATTGCACTTATTTTATCAGATAAAGTCATAAATTTCTAGGGAGTCTTTTACTGAGATACCAACCCCTCTTTTTGTCTTCTTCATTTTTGTAATTTTGGGCAGGGTGTGAGTGAGGTAATACATAATGACATTCATCAATATGGGTATTAGATCAGAAACAATGATCTAGAACACAAATTGATGAGATTAAAGAGGCTGAAGGAAATGAGTAAATCCACTTGCCTTCACTGTTCACATCTGTTTCAGGAAGACCTTGAAGGTTTGGGTAAATGCATTCCAACAGCAACATGCTAATAGGCCATTTTCAAATTGTTTCCTATCTTTAAACCTCCCAGATCCTGTCTGTACTTCACTCGGGTTAAAGAAGTACTAGTTAATACTCAATATCATTTGAGGAAAAAGAATGGGAAAGACTAGAAATCTCTTCAAGAAAATTAGAGACACTAAGAGAACATTTCATGCAAAGATGGGCACAACAAAGGACAGAAATGGTATGGACCTAACAGAAGCAGAAGATATTAAGAAGAGGTGCAAGAATACACAGAAGAACTATACAAAAAGATCTTCATGACCCAGATAACCACGATGGTGTGATCACTCACCTAGAGCCAGACATCTTAGAGTTCAAAGTCAAGTGGGCCTTAAGGAGCATCACTACAAACAAAGCTAGTGGAAGTGATAGAATTCTAGCTGAGCTATTTCAAATCCTAAAAGATGATGCTGTGAAAGTGCTGCACTCAATACTCCAGCAAATATGGAAATGGCTACAAGACTGGAAAAGGCCAGTTTTCATTCCAATCCTAAAAAAGGGAATGCCAAAGAATGTTCGAACTACCACAAAATTGCACTCATCTCACACGCTAGCAAAGTAATGCTCAAAATTCTCCAAGCCAGGCTTCAATAGCATGTGAACTGAGAACTTCCAGATGTTCAAGCTGGATTTAGAAAAGGCAAAAGAACAAGAGATCAAATTGCCAACATTCACCGGATCACAGATAAAGAAAGAGAACTCCAAAAAATATCCACTTCTGTTCATTGACTACATTAAGCCTCTGACTGTGTGGATCATGACAAACTGTGGAAAATTCTTAAAGAGATGGGAATACCAGACCACCTGACCTGCCTCCTGAGAAATCTGTATGCAGGTCAAGAAGCAACAGTTAGAACTGGATATGGAACAACAGACTGGTTCCAAATTGGGAAAGGAGTATGTAAAGGCTGTATATTCCCCTGTTTATTTAACTTAGACGCAGAGTACATCATGCAAAATGCCAGGCTGGACGAAGCACAAGCTGGAATTAAGCCTGTCTGGAGAAATATCAATAACCTCAGATATGCAGATGGCACCACCCTTATGGCAGAAAGCAAAGAGGAACTAAAGAGCCTCTTGATGAAGGTGAAAGAGGAGAGTGAAAAAGCTGGCTTAAAACTCAGCATTAAAAAAACAGAGATCATGGCATCTGGTTGCATCACTTCATAGCAAATAGATGGGGAAACAATGGAAAGAGTGACAGACTTTATTTTCTTGAGCTCCAAAATCACGGCAGATGGTGACTGGAGCCGTGAAATTAAAAGATGATTGCTCTTTGGAAGAAAAGCTATGACCACTCTAGACAGTATATTAAAAAGCAGAGACATTACTTTGCTGACAAAGGTCTGTATAGTCAAAGCTATGGTTTTTCCAGAAGTCACGTATGGATGTGAGAGTTGGACCATAAAGAAGGCTGCATGCCAAAGAATTGATGCTTTCCAGCTGTGGTGTTGTAGAAGACTCTTGAGAGTCCCTTGGACTGCAAGGAGATCAAACCAGTCAATCCTAAAGGAAATCAATCTTGAATAATCATTAGAAGGACTGATGCTGAAGCGCCAATCCTTTGGCCACCTGATGCAAAGAATCGACTCATTAGAAAAGAGCTTGATGCTGGGAAAGATTGAAGGCAGGAGGAGAAGGGGATGACAGAGGATGAGATGGTTGGATGGCATCACTGACTCGATGGACATGAGTTTGAGCAAGCTCCAGGAGATGGCGAAGGACAGGGAAGCCTGGTGCACTGCAGTCCATGGGACTGCAGAGTCAGCCATGACTGAGCAACTGAACAACATTATTTAGCCATCAGGACATGTAAACCAAAACCACAATGAGATACCACTTCCTACCCACAAGCCTGGCTACAATAAAAAAAGACAAGTTAACAACAAATGTTGGGAATGTTGAGGAGAAACTGAATCTATATCTGCCACTGGTGGAATGTAAGATGGTATATATACTTTGAAAAATAGTTCAGTAGTTTCTCAAAAAATTAAAGATACAGTTATTGTATGACCCAGCAATTTCACTCTTACATATATACCCTAGAGAAATGACAACACATGTCCACACAAAAGCTTATACGTGAATGCTAAACAGTGGCATCATTGATAAAAGTTTAAAAAAAAAAAAAAGGAAGCAATCCAAATGCCCACTAACCAGGCAAACAATGGAAAAATAAAATCTCGTTTATCTATGCAATGGGACATTATTCAACAATGAAACAGAATGAAGTAGTGATACATGGTATACCATAGATGAAATTTGAAAACTTATGCTAAGCAGAAGAAATGACCAAGACACCCTCCTTGACCAAACTTCAGTGAGGCTCCTCTAAGCCTCTCTTTTATTAAGCCTCATCTTAGTGCCCTGTCCTTAGACCTGCATAACCCAGTTTTAGATGGATTCTGAGCCAGAATCCTCATCCTCAATATATGATCAACTTCAATATCTGATCAAATTCCTCACTCCCCACCATTCCTCATGTGATATCTGATCACTGTGGTCTACCTTCAGACACTCCTGTTAGTTCAGTTTAGTAAGACACTTCCCTACCTTTGGTGGCTCCACTTGGTAATTTTCTATCCACTAGTTCTCCCCAGCACCACCACAACCTGTTCCTTAGCTATAAATCCCCACTGTCCAGGTTGTATTCAGAATTCAGCTTAGTTCAATACTAAGGCCTCTTTTCCCCTATTACAACTGTTCTTGAATAAAAGCCAGTCTTACTACTTTAACTATTATCTCTGGTTTTCTTTAAGATAAGTCAATCAGAAAAGATCACATACTGTATGATCCCACTTACATGAAATATCCCAAAATAGGTGAATCTATAAAGACAGACAGTTGATCAGTTATGGCCTAGAGATAGGGGAAGTAGGGGGTTAATGGAGAGCCCACTAGGGGGTACAGAGTCTCTTTTGGAGTTTGAGAAAACTGTTCTAAAATTGATTCAATTCCGGGTGTATATTAAAAATCACTGAACTGTACACTTTAAAATGGATGCATTACATGGCATGTGGGTCATATCTTAGTAAAGATGTTTTTAAAAAAGCATTGGTTATAATCTTTGGGTTATGAAAAAAGGAGAAAAATTCAAGTACTTTATGTGCAAAATTTTTTTAAATTAAAATAGGACAATATATTACATATACATTATGATTCCAAAAAATACTAAATAGTATGAATAATATATACTATAGAGTATAACAGTTTATAAAACATTTTTGGATCTTTATCTGATTGTGTCAACTAGTAATTACAACTTCCATTTTAGAGCATGTACTATGGACCAATCAATATGCCTGGTGGTTTGCTACAATATATAATGACAGGCCTGTCCCACAAAGTAGTAATGATTATTCCTACTTTACAAGTGAGGCAACAGGTTAAAAAAAAAAGGTAAGTGGCTTGCCCATAACTAATACATTGTATAGCTCAAGTTTAATACAACTTTCCACCTCTACATCCTAAGCTATACTCTCTGAATCAATATTTTTAGAGGTATGAGGGGAAAATGTGTTGATATCAGAACTCAAGGAAAACATCTAATTTCCATCTACTTACTAAAACTAGAAACGAGACCACACTTAGTATAGGGTCTGGCATAAAATAAGTATCATAAATATCAGTTATCAGTATTATTACTATTATTCTCCAAATTTAGAAACCTTTTCACTTCATTCATCCTTTCTGAACCTTTTGCAGGCTTTAGTACTAGCGATCATCCTCCTCCTCCCTAAAAATTTTATTTTCCCTGTTTTCCTGACACTATGATTTCCTAGTTATCTTTTACTCATCTGACAGCTCCTCAGTTTTTTAGACATGACACCAAAAACATGATCCATCAAGAAAACAAACAATAAACTGGACCTTATGAAAATTAGAAACATTTGTTCTCCAAAAGATATTAAGAAAATGAAAAGGTTGAGAAAAAATGTTTGTAAATCTTATATCTCATAAAGGAGGTATAACCAGCATCTGTCTGTTTTTATATATGTATGTACTTGTGTGTGTACATATGTCCTCATAATTCAATAAGAAGACAAACAACCCAATTAACAAATGGGCAAATGATCTGAAATGACACTTCACCAGAGAGGACACATGAACAGCTAATAAGCAAAGATGCTCAACAATATTTGTCACTGAAAATGTGAAAGTGTTAGTCGCTCAGTTGTGTCCGACTCTTTGCAACCCTATGAACTATAGCCTGCCAGGCTCCTCTGTCCACGGAATTCTCCAGGCAAGAATACTGGAGTGGGTCACTAGGAAAATGCAAAATAAAGTGACAGTAAAATACCGTTACTAATTCATTAAAACAGCTATTGATGAAGACAATAACAACTGTTACCAAGGATGTAGAGAATGCTCCTACATTGCTGGTAGGAATGTAAATTGGTACGGCTGCTTTGGAAAGCATTTGTCAATTCTTACAAAGCATAAACTTACTATATCACCCAGCCATTCCACCCCTCCTATATACTTCAGAGAAACAAAACCATATGTCAATACATAGACTTTTATGTAAATGATCACAGCAGCTTATTCAGAGTAGCCACAAACTGGAAATAATCCCAATTTCCATCATTGGTGACTAGATGAACATAATGTGGCACACAACAGAATCCCATTCAGCAACATAAAAGAGCAAATTTCTGATGTAGATAGATAGATATAGCTATCCGCAAAACCATAAAGGAGTTTTAGAAACATACTAAGTGAAAGAAGTTAGACACAAAGATCACATATTTCATTTATATGATTCCACTTATATGAAATTTCTAGAAAAGGCAAAAATAGATACAGAAAGCAGATGAGAGGTTGCCTGGAGCTGGAGGCAGGATGGGGACTGACTGTAAATGAGCACAAATGCTCTTCTCAAGATGATGGGCATGCTCTGAAACTGGGATATGTTGGTGGTTTCACAACTGCATAAACCTACTAAACACCATCAAACTGCACATTTACAGTGGGTGGATTTTATGGTATGTAAATTAGACCTCAACAAAACTGTTATTTTTTTTTTAAAGAAGTTAGAACTTATTTACTATTACATGAACATTATACTTCTATAACTATTTTAAGGACTAAAATGACCAGGAGACTTCATTACCTGAAAAAGACATAGAAAAGACAGAATTGTCTGTGATTTCATCCAAGGGGCAGGGAAGAACTAGCCCTACAGAAGAGTGTAACTATAGTTCAGAATGAGGGGAGAGAGAGAACGGAGCGGAAGTGATATTTGAAGAGCTTAGAGCTGAGAATTTTCCAAAACCAACCAAAGATTCATGACCTGCAACCAACTCCAAAATACATCTTTGGAAAACCTCTGAGAACCACAGACAAAAAGAAAATCCTTTTAAGAGAAATCAGAGATATAAATTCAAAAAGAGACAAAACTAAATTGTTTAGGGAGGCATATCTACGGAGTATAACTTTTTAAAAAGCAAGGGATTACTTAAAAAGGTAAATATCTGCTATTTCTAAAGAGGAATAAATAGATACAATGGGGCTGCAATGGGAAATAGAAACACTGGAACTTCTGTGTATCAGCAGTGTTCAATTTCTTCACCTGAATGGTGGTTACTGAGTTGCCTCATAAATACTCATTAAGCTGTGTACGCCTGATGTGTACTCTTCTATATATATTTTATACTGCACAATAAAAGGATAGAAACTTAAGTATTGCCTTTGTAAATATGTTTAATAGGATACTGATGACAAAGAGTACCAACTGGGGGAATGTTTTTCGTGTTGGTGGTTTCATTAGCATCATCACAGTGTTATTTTGACCTCTTCAAGCTTTCTCTCAGAACTTAAAAATGTCCACTTTTTGTAAATCACACCAATTAAGAAATCTGAAAAACGACAGTATTTTCAAAATTAAAAGAACAGTTGGTGAGAAAAATTCATTACCCAATATAATTGTAGAACCAATAGAAATGTACGCTATAGATAAAGGATAATATTTTGTGTGGAGTGGGTGGCTAATTTATCTTTTCTGGCACTGAAATCTGTTCATTTCAGTGTCTGCCTAAGAGCTACTTATTTTTTTAAATCAAAACAGATTTCAATGCATTATACATTTTTGTTGCTGTTATTTGAGCTTGCATAATTAGTGTCTATTTTTTCTTACACCAGCAGAAAACTGTTTTGTATAATAAACCTTCAGGTTCCCCACGTAAACATTCCATTTGAGCCTGTGCTGCAGTGACTCATGATACAGTTAGTGCCTTTTTCTTTTATTTCTCCAAGCCAGCCCCAGTCCTTGAGGTGTGCCCAGTTCTGAGTGTGTTCAGTTCCCATGACTCTGGTGATGAAGTCAAGCTTCCAATACTCAGTTTTGGTTGGGGCAGGCAGACAGAAGGTAGAAGATGATAATATTTCAGGAGCTATGTCACAGAATTATTAGGGTTGTCTTTTCATCACAAAAAGGGTTGTAGGACCTGGAGAATTATCAGAAGCCTTGATTTCCTTTGGAAACTGAACATACCTTGAAAGCCAAGAAATAAGGAACCCATGATTTTTCTCCTAGCCATGAGTGAACATTCCAACTATAATTTAATGGAGCAAAGTATTATTACTTCTACAATCCCACTCTCTCCTCAACAAGGAGAGTTGCTTTCATCAGGAAGAATATTTCCCAAGCACCCCCTGGGGGCTCAGATGGTAAAGAATCTCCCCAGTGTGGGGGACCTGGGTTTGATTCCTGGGTCAGGAAGATCCCTGGAAAAGAGAATAGCTACTCACTCCAGTGAATAGCTGGGGAATCCCATGGACAGAGGAGCCTGGTGGGCTACAGTCCATGGAATTACAAACAGTCAGATCAACTGAGTAATTAACATGTTCACTTTCAAGCAGCACTACTTGGTTAATTTTAATCTGCCTTAATTATGTGAATAAGGATCTACTAAACTTCCTGAAATGTCTTCTTTCGTGCTTTGAGGAAACAAAAGGTGATTTTAAAAACAATAATACACCAGATTTACGGGGAGTGTAAGTTACAGGAGACACAACAAATGTTGTTTCAACGGTTCCCAAATGGAAGTTCTCAGATCTGTCCCCTTTGGGGACTGACTTTGTGCCAGTTCACATCAAAACCATCCCTTACCCTACGATTATGACCTTCTAAATTTATGTTAAAAGGCTTTTTCCTTTTATGAAAATGAGGTTGATAAGAGACTATGGTGTTTTTAATGATCCTGTTTAGTCCCCTTAGTTTTTGAAATATTATTGGTCTGTGAAATCTCACAGTCTGGAACCTGAACTTTTTAGATCTCTGTTTAATCCTATGTTGTTGTTGTTTTCCACCGAATCACAATATTACAACCATCCAGTACCAGCTGTCATTCTCTTTAATCAACACTATTGTATCAGTTGCATTCAACCACCCTCTTCTTCCTAAAACTCCCCTCAATGAACAGGCTTCAGAGGCACAGACACCAACATCCCTCCCCTCTAAAAAAACCAACAAGCAGTTTTTCTCCTCTAATTGCTCCTCTATTGCTTTCCTTAGCCATTCTATTTCACCAGACAAATAACTTTAAGTATGAGAATTCCAAAAGACATTTTCTCCCCCTGCCCCCTCATTTCTCCCATTCTCTCCCCCTTTCCTTCTTTCCCTCCCTCCCTCTTTGTCTTTCTCGAACTAAACTGTAGTAGGAATACTTAACCATGAAATCTACCCTCTTAACACATTTTAAAGGGCACAAGGCCTGCTCTTTATTTCTACCCATTCCTTCTGGGAACTGCTGTCTTCAGACTTTCATCACCACCTCCATGCTGATGACTTTCAACACTTTAGATCTGAGAGCTTAAATCAGCAGAGTTCCATCAGTCTATAAGCCATCTGCACCAACTCCAACTTTCCATCTTCCACAATGAACTCATTTTGCTCTCCAAGCTAGCTTAACCTCACAAATTTCCAGTTTTCATCAAGCACTTTACTGGCAACCCAAAACTCACTGTTCCTTTATCCCTCCTTCTCTCTCACCTTCTAAATCCAATCACTCCTTAAGTCCATTTTTCCAAAATTTCAACACAAACTTTGGAGTAAAAAACAACCTAGATTTTATTGCAGACTCTGCACTTACTAGCTATGAGAACTTTGGACAAATTACTTATTGTTTATAGACTGAATGTTTGTGTTTCCTTCCACCCCCACAAATTCATATGTTGAAGCCCTAACTCCTAAAGTGATAGTATTTGGATACGGGGCCTCAGGGAGGTAACTAAGGTTAGCTAAGTTCATGAGTGCAGGGTCCTCATGATAGGATCAGTGCCCTTATAAGAAGAGACCCCACAGAGCGGGCTTGCTTTCTCTTCCCCTTGAGTACACAGTGACATGGTGGCTGCCTATAAGCTATGAGAAGAGGCCTCAGAATAAAACATACCTTGCCAGCACCTTAATCATGGATTTCCCAGCTTCCAAAACCACACGAAGTAACTTTCTGTTGCTTAGCCGTCCAGTCTATAGTGCTTTTTATGGTTGCCCAAGGCAACTAATACACGTCCCTTTGTAAACTGTGACCAGTAATGCCTAGCCTGCTGGAAAATATTAGTTTTCTTTTCTCCATCCCCATTACAACCAACTCAACTGAGGCCTCTATCTGCTAAAACTAGTCCCTCAGTTCAGTTCAGTCGCTCAATCGTGTCTGACTCTTTGCGACCCCATGAATTGCAGCACGCCAGGCCTCCCTGTCCACCAGTTTCCGGGGTTTACTCAAACTCATGTCCATCGAGCTGGTGATGCCATCCAGCCATCTCATCCTCTGTCGTCCCCTTCTCCTCCTGCCCTCAATCTTTCCCAGCATCAGGGTCTTTTCCAATGAATCAACTCTTTGCATGAGGTGGCCAAAGGATTGGAGTTTCAGCTTCAGCATCAGTCCTTCCAATGAACACCCAGGACTGATCTCCTTTAGGATGGACTGGTTGGTTCTCCTTGCAGTCCAAGGGACTCTCAAGAGTCTTCTCCAACACCACAGTTCAAAAGCATCAATTTTTTGGCACTCAAGCTTTCTTCACAGTCCAACTCTCACATCCATACATGACCACTGGAAAAACCATAGCCTTGACTAGACGGACCTTTGTTGGCAAAGTAATGTCTCTGCTTTTTAATATGCTATCTAGGTTGGTCATAACTTTCCTTCCAAGGAGTAAGTGTCTTTTAATTTCATGGCTGCAATCACCATCTGCAGTGATTTTGGAGCCCAAAAAATAAATAGGTCTGACACTGTGTCCACTGTTTCCCCATCTATTTCCCATGAAATTAGCCCCTAGTCTTTCCTTACTCTACTCTATCCTGCATACCACAAACAGATTAATAGTCAAAGAATCAAATCAATGTGTCATTCCAGTTCCTCAGAGCTGTGAATGGTTCTCAACTTAACTACTGGATAAAGTTTCAACTCCTAGACCTGGCATTAAAGCATTTTGGAGTACCTTTAATACTATCTGTTCAATTTTCTCTCTAGAAAACACTTCGCTGCTACAGGATGATTTTTACTCCTCCCTTTCAAACCTAGCTTTCTCGGACTGGAAGGTACTTAACCTCCCTTCTGTCTACCCAGATTCACTCCAAGATATCCCTCCTCCAGTAAATCTTATCTACTAATAGCTGCTCCAGAGACTGACTTCCAGGCTTCCATTCCTCATTTTGATATCTTCCCTGGCTCAACTGCTTTATGTAAGGATGTTATCACATCACATAAGAAAACAGGCTTCTGGGGAGCAAGAAGCTTGTTTTCTTGCTAAACATAACTTACAGGTCATGTCATTTTTTTCTTGTCTTACATGACTTCTATAATCCTCAACACCCAGCACAATCTCTCTCTCTCTCTCTCTCTCTCTCACACACACACACACACAGAGTCAATTCTCAAGAAACACTGCTGAATTAATGCAGTATGTCATCACTTGATACAGAAACAGCTCACATTCTTTTTTAGTTTTAAAATGTTTCAAATATATAGCAAATTCTAGAGAATAAAAGTAAGCACCTTGAAATTTAGACTGTCTTGTTCACTTCTAAAATTTTAAGAAAATAATACTTTGCAGATGCTGCTGAAGTCTTTTGTACCTCCAACTGATGTCATTTCCAACCTCTTTCCCTACATGTATTTATTTAGATGTGTGTCTTTGCCATTAATGCTTTAATACTTTGATCACTCATATATATGGCCACCAATGCTACTTTTTGTGCTTTTTCATTTTCTATGAGTGTATATACCATGTTTGTCTAACTACAACTGTTCTTTTCAACTCATTATTAGATTTTGAGATTTACGCTGCTAAACTGAGATCTAGTTTAGTCATTTTACCACTTGACAATGCTCCATTGTATGAGTGTACCATACTGTGTTTATATATTCCCACACTGGAGAATATTTAAGTTGTTTCCAACTGTTTGCTGTCAACTGTTTGCCTGTTTGCTGTCACAGGCAACACTGCAGCGAACATTCCCAAGAATGTGAGGCAGTCTATTTCCAAAGCAACTAAACCCACACATAGAGTCTGTGACTCCTCAACAATGGATCACATGTGTTCTCTAATTTTTAAACTTTCAAACAGTCTAATCAGACCCTTGAGCTGGTTCATAATATTCCACAGCTGACACAGCACAAAATCCAGGATCCAGTCTCCAGTATAGCTGCTTATCCCTTTTCCTTGATGTTCACTCAACTTCTAAGTATCAGTAATTACTACACCCCTCATTATTGATACATTACAGCTAATACCATGAATTAAGGCAAATTGGAAGTGGTCAAACAGGAGATGGCAAGAGTGAACATCAACATTTTAGGAATCAGTGAACTAAAATGGACTGGAATGGGTGAATTTAACTCAGATGACCATTATATATACTACCGTGGGCAAGAATCCCTAAGAAGAAGTGGAGTAGCCCTTGTAATCAACAAGAGAGTCCGAAATGCACTACTTGGATGCAATCTCAAAAACAATGGAATGATCTCTGTTTGTTTCCAAGGCAAACCATTCAATATCATAGTAATCCAATTCTATGCCCCAACCAGTAATTCAGAAGAAGCTGAACAGTTCTAGGAAGACCTACAAGACCTTCTAGAACTATCACCCAAAAAAGATGTCCTTTTCATTATACGGGACTGGAATGCAAAAACAGGGAAGTCAAGAAACACCTGGGGTAACAGGAAAATTTGGCCTTGGAGTACAGAATGAAGCAGGGCAAAGCCTAACAGAGTTTTGCCAAGAAAATGCACTGTTCACAGCAAACACCCTCTTGCAACAACACAAGAGAAGACTCTACACGTGGACATCACCAGATGGCCAACACCGAAATCAGATTGACTACATTCTTTGCAGTCAAAGATGGAGAAGTTCTGTACAGTCAGCAAAAACAAGACCAGGAGCTGACTGTGGCTCAGGTCATCAACTCCTTATTGCCAAATTCAGACTTAAATTGAAGAAAATAGGGAAAACCACTAAACCATTCAGGTGTGACCTAAATCAAATCCCTTACAATTATACAGTGGAAGTGACAAATAGATTCAAGGGATTAGATCTGATAGAAGAGTGCCTGAAGAACTATGGACGGAGGTTCATGACATTGTACAGTAGGCAGTACCTGTACTACCATCCCCAAGAAAAAGAAACGAAAAAAGGCAAATGGTTGTCTGAGGAGGCCTTACAAATAGCTGAGAAAAGGAGAGAAGCAAAAGGCAAAGGAGAAAAGGAAAGATATACCCAAATGAATGCAGAGTTCCAAAGAATAGCAAGGAGAGATAAGAAAGCCTTCCTCAATGATCAATGCAAAGAAATAAAAGAAAACAATAGAATGGGAAAGACTAGAGATCTCCTCAAGAAAATTAGAGATACCAAGAGAACATTTCATGCAAAGATGGGCACAGTAAGGACAGAAATGGTATGGACCTAACAGAGCAGAAGATATAAGAAGAGGTGGCAAGAATACACAGAAGAACTATACAAAAAAGATCTTCATGATCCAGATAATCACAATGGTGTGATCACTCACCTAGAGCCAGACATCCTGGAATGTGAAGTCAAGTGAGCCTTAGGAAGCATCACTACGAACAAAGTTATTAAAGGTGATGGAATTCTAGTTGAGCTATTTCAAATCCTGGAAGATGATGCTGTGAAAATGCTGCACTCAATATGCCAGCAAATTTGGAAAACTCAACACTGGCCACAGGACTGGAAAAGGTCAGTTTTCATTCCAATCCTAAAGAAAGGCAATGCCAAAGAATGTTCAAACTACTGCACAATTGCACTCATCTCACACGCTAGTAAAGTAATGCTCAAAATTCTCCAAGCCAGGCTTCAACAGTACGTGAACCGTGAACTACGAGATGTTCAAGTTGGATTTAGAAAAGGCAGAGGAACCAGAGATCAAATTACCATCATCCACTGTATCATCTAAAAAGCAAGAGAATTCCAGAAAAACATCTACTTCTGCTTTATTGACTATGCCAAAGCCCTTGACTCTGTGGATCACAACAAACTGTGGAAAATTCTTAGATAAGAATACTAGACCACCTGACCTGCCTCTTGAGAAATCTGTATGCAGGTCAAGAAGCAACAGTTAGAACTGGACATGGAACAACAGACTGTTTCCAAATTGGGAAAGGACTACATCAGGGCTGTTTACTGTCACCCTTCTTATTTAACTTATATGCAGAGTACATCATGTGAAATGCCAGGCTGGATGAAGCACAAGATGGAGTCAAGATTGCCAGAAGAAATATCAATAACCTCAGATATGCAGATGACACCACCCTTAATACGGCAGAAAGCAAAGAACTAAAGAGCCTCTTGATGAAAATGAAAGAGTAAAGTGATAAAGTTGGCTTAAAAATCAACATTCAGAAAACTAAGATTATGGCATCCAGTCCCATCACTTCATGGCAAATAGATGGAGAAACAATGAAAACAGTGAGAGACTTTTTGAGGCTCCAACATCACTGCAGTTGGTGACTGCAGTCATGAAATTAAAAGACACTCGCTCCTTGGAAGAAAAGCTATAACCAACCTTGACAGCATATTAAAAAGCAGAGACATTATTTGCCAACAAAGGTCCATCTAGTCAAAGCTATTACTTTTCCAGTAGTCATATATGGATGTGAGAGTTGGACTACAAGGAAAGCTGAGCACTGAAGAATTGATGCTTTTGAACTATGTTGTTGGAGAAGACTCTTGAGAGTCCCTTGGACTGCAAGGAGATCAAACCAGTCAATCAATCCTAAAGGAAATTAGTCCTGAATATTCATTGGAAGGACTGATGCTGAAGCTGAAACTCCAATACTTTGGCCACCTGATGCAAAGAACTGACTCATCAGGGAAAAGACCCTGATGCTGGGAAAGACTGAACGCAGGAGGAAAAGGGGACGACAGGGGATGAGATGGTTGGATGGTATCACCAACTCGATGGACATAAGTTTGAGTAAGCTCTGGGAGTTGGTGATGGACAAGGAAGCCTGGCATGCTGCAGTCCTTGGGGTTGCAAAGAGTCAGACATGACTGAGTGCCTGAAATGAACCGACAGCTAATACCCACCAACAATGTAAAATGAGCACACTATGTGTCGGTAAACATGTCCCAGCCCAAATCTTTTTAGTTTCTGATCGGCCATCATTGAAGAAATATTTATTGAACTCAGTAGTATCAGGCACTATTCCAGGCACTGAGAATCAAATGATGAAGCAGAACCTGTTCCCACAGAGTCTGAATTCTAATAGGAAAAGACAGACAATAGATAAAAAAATAAGTGGACAAAAACTATATCAGATAGGGACAAATGCTATGATAAAAATTAAAATTGTGATATGATAAAATATAATTAGAAGTGGAATTTTAGTCTCATCACAGAAAACAAACGATAATTATGTGATGTGATGTAAGTATTAGCTAATGTTAAAGGGGCATATTACATAAGTATATTGAATGAACACATTGTATACCTTAAACTTACATAATGTTATATGTTAATTATATCTCATAAGGCTGGAAAAATTAAAAAATTTAATTTCCAAAAATAAATTAAAACATTTAAAAAACTGGCTGTTCTAATATAAATGGCCAATAGGCATATGAAAAGATGTTCAACATCACTAATTATTAGAGAAATGCAAATCAAAACCACAATAAGGTAACACCTCACGCCGATCAGAACTGCTATCATCAAAATGCCTACAAACAATAAACACTGGAGAGGGTGTGGGGAAAAGGGAACCCTCCTACATTGTTGGTGGGAACGTAAATTGGTACAACCATTATAGAGAACAGTAATGGAGGTTCCTTAAAAAACTAAAACTATAGAGTTACCATATGATTCAGCAATATCACTGCTGGTCATATGTCCAGAAAAGAGGAAAACTGGAAAAAATACATGAACCCCAATGTTCATAGCAGCACTATTTACAATAGTCAAAGCACGGAAGTAACCTAAATGTCCATCAACAGATGAATAGATAAAGATGTGGTATATATATAGTGGAATATTACTCAGCCATAAAGAAGAATGAAATAATGCCATTCGCAACAATATGGATGAACCTAGAGATTATCATACTAAATTAAGCCAGACAGAGAAAGAAAAATATCATATGATATCATGTATAAGTTGAATATTAAAAAAGATACAAATGAACTTCTTTACAAAACAGAAACAGACTCATAGACATAGAGAACAAATTTATGGTTACCAAAGGGGAAGTGGGGAGGGTAAATTAAAGTATGGGATTAACAGATAGATACCACTATATATAAAACAGATAAACAACAAGGATTTATTGCATAGCACAGGGAACTATGCTATCATAGATTGGCATCACCAACTAAATGGACATGAGTTTGAGCACACTCTGGAAGATAGTGAAGGGCAGCCTGGCATGCTGCAGTCCTTGGGATTGCAAAGTCAGACATGACTTAGTGACGGAACAACAACAACAGGAAGCTATATTTAATATCTTATAATAGACTAAAATGGAAATTAATCTGAAAAAGAATTAGATATATGTATGAATACATACATATACATAGATACATATATATATCTGAATCACTTTGTTAAAAACCTGAAACACTGTAAATCAACTATACTTCAATTTTTTTTAATGAAAAAAATAAAAATATTGCTATTCTAGACCAGTGGTGTATAACAGAACTTTCTGCAATAATGGAACAGTTCTACAGCTACATTGTCCAATATGGTAGCTATCAGCCACACTTGAAATGTGGCTGGTCCCTCTGAAGAAGTAAATTTTATTTTAAATTATTTACTGAATTTTAATTATTCAATAATATAAATTTAAATGCAAATAGCTACATATGGCTAGTGTCTACTGAAATGGACAGGGTTGCTTGCTCAGGGTCATAATACTAGTAAGTGTTAGAGATGAAATCTGAACCCAAGGAATCTGACCTCAGAGTTTATATTTCTAATCACCACATCATATTGCCCCTATCAGGACACTAGCTGAAAGCAGTGATCTCAAGAGGTTTTGCCTTTTTGTTAGTTTGACAGTTCGGCCTGTTTTTATGCTGATGAATATTAGTTACTGGAAAGTGAAAACCTGATGATGCAGAGAGAGAGAGTGTATAAGGAGACATCTTGAAAAGATGAGAGGGGCTGAGATCCAGAGCACAGGGAAGTAGTTGGCCTTTGATAGAAACAGTGAGTTTCATGCTTAGTATTAATAACAACCAGATGGGGAGTGGGGAGGAGCAGAAAATGGGACTGATGTGGTAGGCAGATCTGGAAGTTTGCTTGTTGCTCTGACTTCTCAATGAAGTGAGGCATATTATCTTCTGAGAAAAAAGAAAAAGGAACTGGAAGACATAGGTTTGACAACAGAGGGAGAGGTATGATAGAGGTAATTTTAGAGAGTGGTTAAGTGGAGCGGGATGTTAGATATTATTGAGGGCTTATTGGAAATTTGTGGTCATGAATTTTAAATGAAATCGCTCATCATAGTTATTTGTTTTTCTCCAGCAATTATAGCTGATTGGGTACAGGCACAGAGAAAGTAATTATGTGGCATAAGTATAAAGAAGGGAGAGTGGGATGAGAGAATTAAGGGTGTTTGCAAGGGAGTGATTAAACATGAAGTCCAAGTTGGGTGAGGAAGGAAATGAGGACATGAGAGTGAGTGACAGTGAAAATAGTAAAGTCTGTAATTGCAATCAAAACATGAATGAGGAGCTGTTTGCTTTCTTTTATTTTTATGGGACTTGACAGGCTGCTTCTAAAACCTGTATGAAAGCATAAAGGGTCAAGGAGATCTAGGTCGGTCCTGAAAACCATGCTGGGGGACTTTCCATATCAGATATTAGGATTTACTTTAAAAATATATAACTAAAGCAGTGATATTGACCACAGAGGTCAATGAGGTATTGGTTACAACTAATAGGATAGAGAGTTCATGAATATATAGAAACCTGATTTCAGGCAGAGTGGACATTGTCCATAGTGTTGAATGAGGCTGATAAAGTAGGTTATCCATATTAAAAAAATGATCCTTAACTCATATTATACTTATGGATTAATGACTTTAATATGAATATCAAAACTATAAAACTTTTCCAAGAAAATAAAAAATATATTTATGATCTTGGAGTAAAGAATTTCTTTTAAAAACAAAAAGCACAACCACAAAAGAAATAACTGACAAATTTGAATATATTAAAATTAATAACTTTTGTTCAAACAGCATAATAAAGTAAAAAGACAAGCCACAAACTAGGAAAAGGTATTTTCAACACATATCACCTCAAATGGATTCTAATCCAGATTATATAAAGAATTTCTACAAGTCCACTGGAATCAATCCAATTTAGGAAAATAAGCAAAAGACACAAATAGACATTTCACAGAATAGGAAATTATCTAGAAACATAAAAATGATCTCAAATTCATTAATATTTATGGTAATCAGAGAAATGAAAATTAAAAACACAATGAAATATCACTTTATACCTTTAGATTGTCTTTGGGCTCCCCAAACTTCTCTGAGACTGCAGGCTGAGAAAACTGCTTCACTGCAAACAGGTACAGTGTTTATAGAAAAGGAAGGATGACTCAGAGTTCAGAGACAAGAACCATGGAGAATCATTCCCAAGGGAGCAGGATGGGCCCATTTAAAGGAACAGGTGGGGACTTCCGTGGTGGACCAGTGGCTAAGACTCCAGGCTCCTAATGCGGGGACTGGGCTTTGATCCTGGTGTGGGAATTAGATTCCGCATGCATCAACTAAAAGATATCCTGTGCTGCAATGATGATGGAAGAACCCATGTGCCATAACTAAGACCCAGGACAGGCCAAATAAATAAATTTTTTAAAATATTAAAAAATAAAAGAAGAGATGACATGTGCTTTAGCTAGATTTCAGAATTAGACTAGTGCCAACTATGTCCTTTTGCCAGGACTGTTAATTTATGGTAGAGGTATCCTATCCTGTATCACCCCGCATAGTATCTTGGGAATGCAGAGGGAAGATACACTTGTCTCTTTAGCTCAAAGCTTTTGCATTAATAAAAACCATACTCAAGGTGTGGTACCCAAAGAACTGTACCTGTACTTGATTAGATGAGCAGCTTCTGCCTTAGAACATGCACTCTCAGTCCCTAGAGCCCTGCGCCACCATGGAAAAAGGCCAGGCTAAAAAGAGGTGTGTGGAGGAGCACTGAGGTTACCAGACATGTGACTATGTAGCCCCATCAAGCCTGCAGAAGACCTCAGTCCCAGTCACTATCTGACTACAACTACATGTGAGATTCCCCAAGGGAAAACCACCCAGCTGAGCACAGTCAACTCTCAGAACCATGGATAAAATAATAAATAATAATAAATCCTAACACTTTAGGATATTTGTTACACAGTGATAAACCAGACAACATGGTTTTGAGCCCCTCTCATCATCTTAACTCTCATCTATACATGTTCTAAATTTTTTTCATCTAAGTCAGTACTGTTATGGAAATGTTTTTCTTTTTCTTAATAATCTTGCCTGCTTTCCAAAGAGGGTGTATCCTGTTACTCTAGAGGGCTCCTAGTTTTGACAAATGCCATGGATTTGTGGATTTGGGTATAAAAGCAAGGAGGTAAGAGATAGAAGTAGAAAGGAGGTTCAAGTTGAGTGGCTCTGATTTATAATGGAATTCAAAATGACTAGGGAAAATTGAGGAAGAGGGGGAAAACAAGAGACAGGAAAGATGGCAGAGTATCAGAAAAAATACAGAGAAAGAACTCTCAGCGGTGACACAACAGTAAAGAGTCAACAAAGCTCAAAAAAGTCTGATGGAAGGAATAAGCTGTTAACTTTGGAGTATACAGTGTAAAACCTCTCCCTTGACTTACGAATCTTCAGTAAAATCCACATTGCTCACTTTCTGATGTGAGCAGATTCCTTATCATCAGCACGCAAGCATGATGGAACAGAATAATGATGGAGCAGTCAATACCTGGGTTATAGTTTAGAAAAACGTTGACTACCGCAAGTGCTTAATCCTGTAACCTGGCATTAAAGAAGTCCCCCAAACAAAACTTAATCCATTAATAAACATTTTGGGATACAGCTGTTCAGTAATTTTGAGCCATTAAGCTTACTCTTATCTAGCCTATTTCTCTCCATTTTATTTGAAAGAGTATCGCAGGATCCAGTTAAACATCTTGATGAAACCTACATGCTATCTATATAAAGGCCACTCCTCTCAAGTGCCAGTTTATCAACCATGTCAAAGAAGTAATTAGATCCATCTGACATCATTTGTTCTTAGAATCATGCATCTTCCCTATGTGTTAAAAAAAAATCCATCCTCTTAATTCATCATTCTATAGTCTTGATAGGAACTGACATTAAGCTCACCAGTAACTGCCTCTTAGATGGTATTCACTACTGCCTGAAGCCTGGTGTACTGATTAATCCAGCCACATTTGGAAGAGAATTTTCCCTGAATCAGGATACTATTGGACTTTGATGACGCTGGGAGAGCCCTGTGTATTGTCCAATGGAAGCATGCACAGACATGTGGCATGAGCCTGAAACTTAGATATGTGGTCTTCCCCCAACATATTGGCTACCTCTAAGGATCCTTGGTTCTATATGCATAAAGCAGTATCCTAAAAGTAATGCCCCTGGGAAACATCTAACTCTGAAGTCTTTAATTAGAGGGTTTTATAACTCTAGTGTCAAAGGCTAGCTACCTGCTAGTAGTTTATCCTTACAAAGTTTTAAGAAAATCACAGTGACCCACCAGCAATTTTTGTTTGAGAACCAAGTGAAAAGCTAAAATGACAAGGAACCAAGAATTTGTTAGTAGAGTAGCAGGGTATAAATCCAAATGTGCATCTGAGAAAGAAGGGATGCTGACTGAAGTTGCTGATCTAAGGAAAAGGAATTTGACTCTGAAATAAAGCTGGAAAGGCAGAATGGGGGCAAGTGTCTGGACCTGCTGTCTGGACATGATGACAGATTTAGAAATTCAAATGAAAAGTGAATAAAGGAGCAAAAGAAAAGCTGGCATTAAGGCTAGGAATGTCACCGCATGTCTGGAACTTCCTTCCTGTCAATACACAGACCCTGGTGATCCCTTCCCTTACATCTCTTATTACTTTCTAAAGATAAACTATTTCAAACAGTTTGGCCTGCTTTAAAAGAGGTATGGATACAGACTGTGGGAAATCAATCACCAGTTTAATAAATGAAGATATTGCAATATGTATAAAAAGACATCATGCTCTAAAAGGGGTGCTCTGTAACCCTAGAATGATGGAATATGTTTTAGGTGCTGACCAGCTATCAAAGGATGGCTCATTTATGCCTATTCCCAGCTGCCCCCACTTTCCACCTACATCTGCTATAGAGGAGGATGCATAAGTCAGAGAATCTCTTTCCAACTCTCCCTTGCAGCAAATGTGTGTGCGTGCACGTGTGTGAATGTGCACGAGCACGTGCACCCACTACACAGTAAAACCTGGAACATTCCTTGGTATTTAAGTTGTTGGACAAAGTACAATAGGTGAAATAGATTCTTATTGTTCTCTCTAGTGCATTCAACAAACACTTATTAAATTCTGTTTAAAACATTACTACAAGCCAGATACTATGTAGATGGCTCAGCTAGAATGATGAGCAAGACAAAGTCCCAGAGCCAAGGAACTCTTAGTTTATTCTGAAAAACTGAGTTGTGAATGTGAGAATAAAGGCAGTAAGAGCGGTGAACTACAGAGTTCTGTGCTGGGAAGGAGAAGAGAAGTTTCACAAAAATGGAGTCAGGTAAGCTGTCTCTTAAGAAAGGAATTAAAGTTTACCAGATGGACATGAGAGGGTATGGCTTTGGGAAACACCACAGTCAAGCTCAACTTGCTCAAGAAGCAAAATAATTTTCAGTTTTTCTTATTTACTGATTCTTACAGACGAGAGCAATATATCCCAGCAACTGATCATTCATTTCCCACATTACTGCTGCAGTTACTAATGCTATTCAGTCGCTAAGTCGCGTCTGACTTTTTGTGACCCTAATATGGACTGAAGCATGCCAGGCTTCCCTGTCCTTCACCTTCTCCCGGAGTTTGCTCAAATTCATGTCTATTGAGTCTGTGATAACATCTAACCATCTCATCCTCTGTCACTCCCTTCTCCTCCTGCCCTCAATCTTTCCCAGCATCAGTGGCCTCTTTGTTGCAGTTACCCTGATCTAAAGAAGCATGTATTCATCATCTCTTTCTCCCAGAGATATTGCTGTGGTTTGATCTTCACGTATTAAGACAACCTTTGGGATAACTGTCATGCCCTCCTTTACTCAGGATAGTACAAATTAATGACAGAAAAATCACTGGCTAATGAAGAATAAATGTAGAAACATTCTCTCATACCATTTCTATTCCACTGGCTCTGAAAAATTCTATATCCAGCCTGGAGCTATGTTTAGACAACCATAATACAACCCACACAGAAAAGTTAAAATTCCAATTGATCAAAAGGACATTTCCCTATAATGGAAAGAAAATGCAAACAGGTTAAGTACTCAACAATTTGGTTTAGTAAATTATGGTGCATCAACATGACAGAAAATTATTCAATTTCCAAAAATGATAATTAAAATGATTATATGTGGTATGTGGGAAAAGAAAATGCAAAACAGTTTACACACACAATTGCATTAAAATGCATCTGCTTGTGGAATGTTACTTGGGAGTAACATGAAAAAATTTTAGTAATTGCAGTGGGGACTGCAATTCTGGCGTATTTTTCTTTTCAAATTTTTCTCTAATGATATCAATGGGTCATCTTGTAATTGTTTAAAGTTTGGTGTTTCACAGTGCTCTGGGTGTGGTTGCTGAATTAAGTCTACCATCTTCTTTGTTCTTCATACTTTGTTACAATTAACACAACCCAAGACCACAAGAGCTGTTTCATGCTACTCTCCTTGAATGTTTTCCTGCTAAGTCGCTTTAGTCATGTCCTGCTCTTTGCGACCTCATGGACCCCATGGACTCCCACTGCCTGCCAGACTCCTCCATCCATTGCATTCTCCAGAATACTGCAGTGGGTTGCCATGCCCTCCTCCAGGGGGTCTTCCCAACCCAGGGATAGAACGTGTGTCTCTTGTGTCTCCTGCATTGGCAGGTGGGTTCTTTACCACCAGCACCACCTGGGAAGCCCCACTGAACTTAGTGACATCAACAAAATATCTTACAGTCTGGAATCAAAAAAACTTTAATACAGAACATTTCCTTTAATTTACTAAGTTTTTCTTCACTAGCATAGCACCATCTCTACTACTTCTTTTATTTAATAAAGTTTCATTTTTCAACAGATACAGCTGGAGGGACCTGTTCGTGCATCTTTGCCAGTGGCTGGGGCATCTCCACCCTTGGCGTTGTAAGATACTTGATCTCTGTGCTCTGAAGCCAGCTTAATAAATCCTTTACCAAGGAGCTCCTGAAAGGCTGCCCTGGCCAGAGAACTGGGAATCCTTAGTCTCTCAGAGATGACAGTGAAGCTATGAGCTTCTGGTTGGAAACTTCCTTACAGAGTTTGTCAAACAAGTCTACATTATTGAGCTGGTCTTGAACTCTGTGTTTGGATCACTTCTTTTTGGCCTTGCCCCCAGATTTGTTCACTGGATCTTTGTTTTTCTGGGCCGGCTTTCTGGCATCTTTCTTCTGTCTTCTTATTGTCCTTGGGCAGCAACAGTGAAGTTCGGAGAGCAAATGCTACCACTTAGCCTCACTAAGCTGTTGGACAAAAAGTCTATCACTTCTATTGGCATATTTTTGGCTACTGGAAAAATAACAATGTAACAATTAAGAGTTATTACATTATTAGTAATAACTTAGTCTAGTGGTTCAGACTCCATACTCCCAATCCAGGGGGCCAGGGTTCAATTCCTAGTCAGGAAGCCAGATCCCGCATGCAACAACTAAAGATCTCACGTCACAAGGAAGATCGAAGGTCCTGGGTGCCACATGTAAGACCAGCACAACCAAATAAATAAATCTTTTAAAAAAGTAGGGCCTGTCTTCTTCCTTCTGGTTATATTATCTTGGATGAGTTACTCATCCTCCCTGTACTTCACTTCCTTGTCAGAAAAGTAAGGTGACAATAATTGTGGTAATATTTCCAACTGAATATTGAATTCCAATTGTGATGACAATTCATGGGGTTGTCATAAAGATGCAATGTGATGATCCATGCCAAGTCTGACCTATGTGCTCAATCACCAGGAACTATTTATTGTTCTTATGCTTGACTCATGGTGGGGTACAACTATTCCTAACACCATTTATGCAGTTCTGGGCCACTCTCTCAACTTCTCCTGGCCTACGTCCTTCTTTTCATCTTTTATTCATATCTTTTTAAAATCTGAGTTTACTAGAGAGCTGTCTGGCAATGATATCTTCTTCTTTTCCTTGTTTTTTTTGACTGGATCATTTGTGATGACAACATCAGAATTCTATTAAGTAAAGAATCCTGTCCTACTTGAACCATATTTTCCTCAAAGAGTTTCATGTCACAGAATCATGCCCATCTTTTTAATGAACTTTTCCAAACATGTATTCCTACAGGTTGAGGTTCATATGGAATGTGTCTGGACTTCATCCTCTCTGGCTATCCTTAACTGAGGTGAGGATAGCCTTAACATATATAAGGATATCCTACATATCCTTAACATGTAGCTTTTTATTCTTCTAAACTAAAAAAAAAAAAAAAATGACAAAAATGGTATACAAATGAATAAAAAAATAATAAGCAACTCACTTCCTCTTCCCCCAGAGGCAAACATTATGTGTTGTGTGTATTCTCTGGAAATACTCTATGCATTTTGATGTACATTATATTTGCATACATATACATGTGTGTACATGTCACATTTTAAACCTCAACTGGATCAGACCATACACCCTACCCTACAGGTCACATTGTAGTCAGAAGTATACCTTGGAGATTGTTTCTTATCAGCACAAATAACATTTCATTTTTTCTACAGCTGTGTCATTTCCAATATATGGATGAATCCTAATTTTTTCACCAGTCCCGTATCAATGTTCATTTGGGATATTTCTATTCTTATGTTATTACAAACATTCTGGAATAAATGTCTTTAATGTATTACATATACAGTTTGAAAGTGAAAGTGGCTCAGTCATGTCTGACTCTTTGCAAACCCATGGACTGTAGTCCATGGAATTCTCAAGGCCAGAATACTGATGTGGGTAGCCTTTCCCTTCTCCAGGGTATCTTCCCAACCCAGTGATCAAACCCAGGCCTCCTGCATTGCAGGTGGATTCTTTACCAGCTGAACCACAAGGGAAGCCCAAGAATACTAGAGTGGATAGCCTATCCCTTCTCCTCTGGATTTCCCAGGAATAGAACTGGGTCTCCCGCACTAACAAATCTGCCTGCAATGCGGGAGACTGTGTTCAGTCCCTGGGTTGGGAAGATCCCCTGGAGAAGGGAAATGCTACCCACTCCAGTATTCTGGCCTGGAGAATTCCATGGACAGTATAGTCCATGGGGTCGCAAAGAGCCGGATATGACTGAGTGACTTTCACGTTCATAAATTGAACACATAATATATATATACAGTTAATATAGTATATAAATAACCATACAGCATATATAATTTTGTATTCTTCCTTTTCCACATATCTTACATTTTGGAAGTTTTGGAAACCTACTTTCAGTTCTCCTGTTATATATAAAAAAATGAATATCATCCTTAATAATTCAGATGTCATAAGAAATGTCATTCTGATTCATTGTAATTCTAACCTTTGAGGATATAGGATATATTAGAGTTGTCTAAACAAAGCTTCCAGCAGATTATAGAATTCTGCAGAGCCAATGAGATGAGAAAAAAAAATGATATAAATATTTCTTCTCCTTAGCAAACTATTTCTGTCAGTGACAAGTAAGTTCCATATTTAGAGTTCTCAAACAAAGAAACTTAAGGTCACCATCTCCATTATAGCAAATCTGTGAATAATATTTGTTAAAGTCCTGGAAACATAAAAGCTGATTCAAATAATACATGCATTAATTGAAAAGTACAGTCAAACTGTGCCCCAAACAAGTTGTACAAAGTACTTGACTTCCTCAACTTTCTCATTACCCTCATTACCAGCAAATTTTATCTTATGGTCAAAATTTGACCATGAGCATAAAGTTTTCTATGTGTATCCTTAACATTCTGAGAGATAAATCAAGAACTGTTCTCTGTACTGTTTTTAGCCAAACAGGTCTTTGAGAAAAACGCAGTTCCATCAGAATCCCTTTTTACCGACATTCTGAATTGACTGTCAGATCCTGGATGGCCACCAGTGAACAACGGGAAGACCTGGGAATTTAAACTAAAGGTGGCCCTGCCATGCAGTATCATCAGTTCATTCTTCTAATGATGAACCAGCTTTATTTAACCATGTGGATCTGATTTGTTTACTGTCTCTAGGTTGTAATGTAGTTAATAAAAATGAAGAGTGAATTTTCAGATTTGTTACTAGCTTTAGCTACTCTTTAATGCCTTAAGACGATAAAGGTTCTAGGGCAGAAAATCAAAGGCTTTTGGCTCTTTCCAGACTATAGATCTTAAGTTCTGTAGCACTTCAGAGACGATGGCTGCTGCCAAGAGAACTTATCACAAATCAGAGAGGCATTTCTCAGTGTGAAGAGTCTCGCTTCTCTTTAAGTGTACAGTACAGTATCACTGCACTGAATCATCCCGCACACAGAATCCAGTGTGAGACACTATACAGTTCATCCATTAACTCAACAAAAAATAAGTATCCACTCCGCCAGACTCTGTTCCAGGTCCTAAGATAAGGATATGAACAAAACAAACAAATATTACTACTCTCCTGGAGCTCACATTCTAGTGAGGTAGGGTAAATCAATAAACAGAATATGTAAAATATAAAATATATTGGACAGTAAGAAGTGCTGCAAAAAAATAAATTATACTTTAAAATTAATATAGGCAATCCAAACAAGGTTGGTAGATTGTTTCAATGTCTTGGTTATGATGTTGTATAGTTATCTTTGGGGGAAATGAGGTAAAAGGTACATGGGATCTCTGTTTTATTTCTTACCATTGTGTGTGAGTCTACAATTCAGTTCAGTTCAGTCACTGAGTCATGTCCAACTCTTTGCGACCCCATGAACCACAGCACGCCAGGCCTCCCTGTCCATCACCAATGCCCAGAGTCCACCCAAACCCATGTCCATGGAGTCCGTGATGCCATCCAACCATCTCATCCTCTGTCGTTCCCTTCTCCTCCTGCCCTCAATCTTTCCCAGCATCAGGGTCTTTTCAAATGAGTCAGCTCTTTGCATCAGGTGGCCAAACTACTGGAGTTTCAGCTTCAACATCAGGCCTACCAATGAACACCCAGGACTGATCTCCTTTAGGATGGACTGGTTGGTTCCCCTTGCAGTCCAACAGACTCTCAAGAGTCTTCTCCAACACCACAGCTCAAAAGCATCAATTCTTCTGTGCTAAGCTTTCTTTAGAGTCCAACTCTCACATCCATACATGACCAGTGGAAAAACCATAGCCTTGACGGACCTTTGTTGGCAAAGTAATGTCTCTGCTTCTTAATATGCTGTCTAGGTTGGTCATAACTTTCCTTCCAAGGAGTAAACGTCTTTTAATTTCATGGCTGCAATCACCATCTGTAATGATTTTGGAGCCCAGAAAAATAAAGTCAGCCATTGTTTCCACTGTTGCCCCATCTATCTGCCATGAAGTGATGGGACCAGATGCCATGATCCTAGTTTTCTGAATGTTGAGCTTTAAGCCAACTTTTTCACTCTCTTTCACTTTCATCAAGAGGCTCTTTAAACTACCACACAGTTGCACTCATCTCACATGCCAGTAAAGTAATGCTTAAAATTCTCCAAGCCAGGCTTCAACAATATGTGAACCGTGAGTCTACAATTATCTCAGTAAAAATTTCCATTAAAATTTTTAACTGGAAGGTCCACTATTTAAGAGTGATCAGATTAGGGTTTACTGAACAGATAACAGAGAGCTAAGACCTGAAATTGGTGAAAGAGCAAGACACAGTGCAAGATTGCTCCAGTCAGAGGGACTACAGGACCCAGATAAAGCTGGCCTGTAGGGTTCAAGAAGTTGCTGTCAACAAGAGTGGCTAGAAACAATGAATGGAAAGAGCAAAATAAGGGGAGAGGACACTTTATAGAATCTGGCTTTTACTCTGAATGAGGGGGAAAGCAACCAGATGGTTCTGGGCAGAGGAGTAGCATATCTGGTTTTATTAGTGTAATTCTGGTCTTGGTGTTAATATTAGACAGTAGAAACCAAAGAATTAACTACAGTATCAAAACATGCATAGCATTCTTTCAAATCACTCAGACGCCAAGGTAAAATACCTCTGTCTATGCATTCTGAATTCACTGACTCAGGGAGTTTTCTCAGATTCACAAGAAATAGTTTCATAGAAGTTTTCCTAACCCATCAGGAGACAAAATAATTCAATCTGACTTCTGTGCATGAACTCCTCCCATGAAGCTTTGCTTAAATTTTTTTATGCCATCAGTATTTAGATTCTATGAAAGGAAAGTAGCTCCAAGAAGTTACCATGGGAAAATGTTCCTCTGAAAAACCAGTATGTTTCTTCTATTTCCCAAATCACTTTTATTAATTTTTTTTTTTTGCTTTTCATGTGTTAGTAATATCTCCTGAACTTGACAACTGAAGAATCAGTAAGCATCTGATAGTATAGTTAAAAACAAAGTAATAAAGAGAAAACAGGGGCTTCCCTGGTGGCTCAGTGGTAAAGAATCTGCCTGCCAAGGCAGGAGATATGGGTTTAATCCTTGGTCTTAGGAAGATTCCACATGCTGCAGAGCAACTGAGCCCATGCACCCCAACTACTGAGCCTCTGCTCTAGAGCACATGAACCACAACTACGGTAGCCCATGTGCCCTATGGGTCCATGCTCACAAACAAAAGAAGCCACTTCAATGAGAAGCCTGTGCATCGCAACTGGAGTAGTGCCCCCTGGCCGCAACTGGAGAAAAGCACGTCCAGCAAGGAAGACCCAGCATAGCCAAAAATAAATAGATAAATAAATAATCTTTAAAAAATAAAGAGAAAAAATAGCCTTTTCCTTTGAGAATGATAACTTAAATGTTAAAAAGTAAGTGGTAATTGATAATTTAGATAAAGATTCTGCAAGAGGTTTGGTTTTCACAGTAATTGTTCTTCAAGATTGGTAGCATCTTGAAATTACCGAAAACAAGGAATGTAAAGGGTGGTTTATACAAGATTGTAGCAACTAGAAGTTTCTACCAATTCGTACTCCTATAAACCCAAGGTACAAAGATGATTCGTGTCCATGATGGTTCATATGAGGAGCTGTAATCCTGAAACATCTTCTGAGTCACCTAACAAAAACTATCCAATATAGTATTTTGAATATGTTGTTAACTTTGAACACTTTAGGTTTTCAAATTGTGTCTGGCATGTTTGATGATAAGCTATTAACCAGAATATTTTATTACTCAGAACTAACCATTATTCTCTATCTGTGTGGGTTTACAGCATAAAATATCAAAGGTAGAATGTCTAGACTCAAAATGTAAAATCTAGTCATTAACTATTTGTAATGAAAACTTCTTAAGACTGATCATTCTAGAGGCAAATCATTGAATTTCTGAACTGTGTTTAGTCACCAAGTCATGTCTGACTTTTGTGATCCCCGTGGACTGTAGCCCACCAGGTTCCTCTGTCCATGGGATTTCCCAGGCAAGAATATTGGAGTGGGTTGCCATTTCCTTCTCCAGCTTTAGAGATTATCTAATCTAATTCAACAATACACATATTACACATGAGAAAATCAATATCAAACAAGGTTAATATATGTATAATAATTAGTGGTAGATGCCCAAATAGAGCCATTTTGCCAAGCTGACGAAAGACGGTAGAATTCAAAGCAACTAAATCTCCTAAAATCTTCAGGGCAGGATCTCAGAGAAAAGGGGCTTGAATAGAGAAGGAGTTCAGAAACTTAAACAGGATCCCTTAAGTTGGGGCCAAATAATGAGATCATGCACAGGGTGAAACTTGACAAGGCTGGGCAGAGAGGAAACACCAACGAAAGAAGAGCTTCTGGGAAAAGAACAATTACAGAGAGCTGAACAAATGCTGGAGCTGAGGAAGTCTCTTGTTACGATCAGCCAGAGAGCTGTGCTCCGAAGGAGGAATTGGTGCCTGTGGAAGAAGAAGAGACAACCTGGTGTCTTCTCTCTGCTGTGTGAGGGTACAGCGAGAAGGTGGTCATCTGCAAGCCAGAAAGAGAGTCCTCAGCAGCAACCAAATTTGCTGGCATCTTGTTACTGGACTCCCCTGTCCCTAAAACTGAAAGTAAATGTCTGTTGTTTAAGTCACCCAGTCCACGGCATTTTGTTATAGCAGCCCAAACTGACTAAGACGACTCTCTGCCCACTTTCCCACCTTCTCTACAGCTTTATCCTCCTTGACTTCATCTTTAAATGCAGACCTCCCAGACAGAGGGAATATATGTATATTTTATAAAAATATGTAAATAAAAATAAAAAAATAGAAGAAAAATGTAGATGGCCTCTCTCTGACCCCCATACTCACCAGCCCTTTCCATCCAACTCAGGGCTTTTATACACATTGTTCTCTTTTAGGAAAGTTCCCTCCTCTTTCTCACCAGCTTAAATATATATATTTCTCTCATATCTTAGTTTCATCATCACTTCTTCAGGGATTCCCTTCGCCTACGTATCTGACTAGGTCAAATCCCCTATTATATGCTTTCCTGATAACACATTATTCTCATGAGTACTAAACACCGTAGCAATTTATGTCCTTAATTTTTTAATTTAGTATTTGTCTTTTATACTAGACTGTGAGCTCCTGAAGGACACATCGAAAGCCCTCAGTAAATGTTTATAAAATGAATGAAAGAATGAATGCTCTCACAAAACAATGATTTAATAAATTGCTTGCAACAAATATCCCTAATGGTCAATATGTATTTGTTGAAAGAATTTATGAATCTACATATTCTTCATTGTTTTGCCTACAAAATAGGTGCCTGCCCTGCTTACCACATAAGGGTTGTAAACATATAATAAATAATTTAAGTATTTGAGATTAAAATTTTAAAGACATCTGTATTCGTTTGAGTAGGCTAAATAAACTGCTGAATCAAACAGATGCAAATATGTAACGGCTTGAATACAACAGAAGTTTATTTCTTGTTTATGTAACAGTTCAGAACAGGTGTTCAGGTCAGCAGGCAGCTTTTCTACATGCACTGATTCAGGAACCAAAGTTCCTTCCATCCTGTGGCTTCTCTGTGGCCACAGAGAATGGAGGAAGAATTCTTATTCTCCAAAAGGCTCCATCCAGAAGTGGCAAACATCATGTTTATTCATCAGGGAACTGACTACGATGCCATCACTATGCAGGAAGGAAAGAACTGACTCTGCAGGCAGGTGGTAGTGGTCTCTGCCACCACCACCTCAATTCAAGACCTCTTACTGTTTTAGCTTCGTTGTGCTTTTTGAACAGGTGGCAAATACAAGTATTCACAACATTCTGGGTTAAAATCAGGTCAGACCTAATGGCAATGAACACTTTCTCTTATTATTTCCTATTGGCAATAGCACCCCAAGCTTGTTCCATGATAATTTCATTGTGGAAAGTCTTTTCTGTGTTCCTCAAAGTAAGAAAAAAAAAAGAAAACATTGAGGGAAACATACCCAGAACACTACTTATTCACAGATAATTTACATGATCTCTTCCAGTGACAGTTTAAGTGTTATTAGGACTAAAAGCAGATTGACTCTTTCAATCTAATCAGTTCTTAATTATTTATAGGCTGGATTATCACACATTTGCCCCTCCAGATCTATCCTCCACCCTTTTCTGTGCCTCAGAAGGCTGACTGTATGGACTAAATCAAATTGCCTCCCTTACCCTCTGGCACCCCTTGGGAGAAAAGAAAATCACCAACAGGGGATCAAAGAAAGAAGTGTCACCACAGACTGGCCGCAGCTCCTATTAGGAGGTCCTCCCCAAGAACTCTCCCTCTGCAAGGACTAATAAGGGCTTCCTGTCCTGCCCATTTAGAACCAGAGGAAGTGTCTCCTTGTTGGCCAGCCCGTGTATTCCAATACCTCTCCTGATTTCTCTAGATCCTACCCATGCTTTGTAAATCATTTCTTCATTAAAATCTCCTCCAATTATTCATCTGTTTTCTGCTGGGACCATGATTTCTCAAAGTGGTCCCACAAAATCCTAACTCTGAAGTTAAAATATATATTAGGAGTGCTCTGTGACAACCCAGAGGGGTGGGATGGGGTGGGGAGGAAGTTTAAGAGAGAGGGGACATGTGTACACCTATGGCTGATTCATGCTGATGTATGGCAGAAACCAACATTGTAAAGCAATTATCCTCTAATTAAAATTTTTTAAATTTATTTTTTAATTGAAGGATAATTGCTTTATAGAATTTTGTTGTTTTCTGTCAAACCTCAACATGAATCAGCCATAGGTATACATTATCCCCTCCCTTTTGAACCTCCCTCCCATCTCCCTCCCCATCCCACCCCTCTAGACTCATACAAAGCCCCTGTTTGAGTTTCCTGAGCCATACAGCAAATTCCCGTTGGCTATCTATTTTATATACGGTAATGTAAGTTTCCATATCCTCCAATTAAAATGTTTTAAAAATATACACTTTAGGTAAAATAAATTTTTAATGCACCTAGCAAACAGCTTTGTAAACAGTAGATGAAACAAAAAAAATAGACAATTTATATGTTATATGCTGCATTTCTTAGATCTTTTTGATCATGGAACTTCTCCATGATCTTTTTCAATCATGGAACTTATTTTGAGAGCATCTGAGGAAACTGGTATTCTAAAGAATGCATCTAGGAAATTCTGATTTATACCAATAGAAATGAGAGAAGAAAGACACGTATATAATTACTATACAATGACTAAGAATGCTCAAGTTGTTTACATTCTGGCTTTAAAATATAGTCACTCACTCACTTGAGGATGGCATGCTGTGTATATGTGCCTGTACACACACACACACACACACACACACACACACACACACCCCTGCGCACGGGGGCTGAGTCCACTGCTCAGAGCCCAGGACTCGCCTCTCAGACTTCATATCAGGTGTAGGTCCTTGCAGAGAACCTACCGAGGAAGCCTGTCCTCAGAGATACGCATTCTTGAACCACTATGGCTTATAAGAGACCCAATAGATTAGGGAACAACAAACTGTAGAGAAATTTTGTCACAGAGAAAGGGCATGGAATTTACAGAATTGGTGGGATAATTTCATTTAATGAACTGTACCTGTGACACCTTTATACAGAAATGACTAACTTTCCAATTGAGGATTTCAGAAACACTCACTTTGGAAAAACCCCAAAAGACGAGTTTTCTCAACTTAAAGACTATACTCGACTCAGCCCAGATCGTCAGTAATTTTTAAAGAATTTAACCTCCAAGAAGATAGTGTTGCCCCTTCTCTTCTTTGTTCTCTCTGATTCCATCCTGATAGTGCCCACCACCCTGCATAACTGTTAGCTTAATTCTGTCCCTTAAAGCGGTGTGGGCTCCCAGAGGAAAGAAAATGAACCCTGCAGTTTTTAAAGCCTTTACATTTGACACAGTTTGTGCTTAATAAACATTTTTGAGCAAGTGAAAAAATACTGGCTGAGTGAATGTTTCCTTGGTAACCTATTTCACCATCAACCCTGTCATAAACTTTCTCAAGATTTTTTTTTAATGTGGATCATTTTAAAAGCCTTTATTAAAGTTGTTACAATATTGTTTCAGCTTTATGTTTTGGTTTTTTGGGCTGAAAGGCATGTGGGATCTTAGCTCCCCAACCAGGGATCAAACCCTCACCCCCTGCACTGGAAGGTCAAGTCTTAATCACTGGACCACCAGGGAGATCCCTGAAGTTTTTCTTAATACAAACTCAAATGCCGTCTTGTGATTAGAAGAATTCCTAAAAGATATGAAAAGCTAACCACTCTGGACAGAAGTACAATAAAAAAAATAACAAGATTTTTTTTTTTTGCTTTTGTTCATCGTATTTCTTTTTAATTTTCACAGAAGAAAACTATACAACCATTCTTGCCAACGTATTTCAATTCCACAAACTGTAGAGTTTAAAAAAAATTCCTCCTCCTAGATACAGGGCTAAGCAAGCCAAGTAAATGAGTGAAGCAAGGTATTTTGGTGTGAGACCTAAAATGAAGGCCCAGCAATGTGTGCTGCCTAGATATCTGGAGAAATCAAGAGGGCTTCAAATGGCCTAGCTGAAAGTTCTCTTTCCCACTCTGCCCCATGGATAAGGTCTCCTAGACAAGCAACCATTCTTATTAAGGCCTCCTGGTACAGGTCCTTCTCATCTCTGAGCAGGAAGTTTCAGTTCCCCACCTGCCTACAGAGTTATTCAGACTAGCCAATCACACCTTCCTATAGGAACCAGAAGTTGCCTCACCCTTTAGATATTTAAATGCCTGCTTGTTCACTCTCTTCCTGAATGCATCCCTATGTTGCCTTGCATGGCAGGAAGGCTGATGGTATATGCGATTCAAAAATTGCTGTCATCTCATGTATCCAGACAGAAATGGTATGGATCTAACAGAAGCAGAAGAGATTAAGAAGAGGTGTCAAGAATACACAGAAGAACTATCCCAACAACAGCAACAAAATGTAATGGCCTGGATAACCACAATCGTGTGGTCACACACCTAGAGTGTGACACACCTAGATTTCACACACACATCTTGGAGTGTGAAGTCAAGTGGGTCTTAGGAAGCATTACTATGAACAAAGCTAGTGGAGGTGATGGAATTGCAGCTGAGCTATTTTAAATCCTAAAAGATGAGGCTATTAAAGTGCTGCACTCAATATGCCAGCAAATTTGGAAAACTCAGCAGTGGCCACAGGACCAGAAAAGATCTGTTTTCATTACAATCCCAAAGAAAGGCAATGCCAAAGAATGTTCAAACTACTGTACAACTGAGCTCATTTCACATGCTAGCAAGAAAATGCTCAAAATCCTTCAAGCTAGGTTTCAGCAGTACATGAACTGAGAACTTCCAGATGTACAAGCTGCATTTAGAAAAGGCAATTGCCAACATTCACTGGATCACAGAGAAAGCAAGGGATTTCCAGAAAAACATCTACTTCTACTTCATTGACTATGCTAAAGCCTTTGACTGTGTGGATCACAACAAACTGGAAAATTCTTCAAGAAATGGGAATACCAGACCACCTTACCTGCCTCGTGAGAAACCTGTATGCGGGTCAAGAAGCAACAGTTAGAACCAGATATGGAACAAAGACTGGTTCAAAATTGGGAAAGGAGTACAACAAGGCTGTATGTTGTCACCCTGCTTATTTAGCCTATATGCAGAGTGCAGCATGCAAAATGCCAGGGTGGATGAATCACAAGGGAGAGTCAAGATTGCCAGGAAAGATATCAACAACCTCAGATAAGCAGATGGTATCACTCTAAAGGCAGAAAACGAAGAGGAACTAAAGAACCTCTTGATGAGGGTGAAAGACGAGAGTAAAAAAGCTGGCTTAAAACTCAGCATTCAAAAAACTAAGGTCATAGCATCCAGTCCCATCACTACATGGCAAACAGATGGAGAAAAAGTGGAAACAGCAACAGATGCTATTTTGTTGGGCTCCAAAATCACTGTGTACAGTGACTGCAGCCATGAAATTAAAGACACTTGCTCCTTGGAAGAAATGCTATGACAAACCTAGACAGCATGTTAAAAAGCACAGACATCAGTTTGCCGACAAAGGTCCACATAGTTAAAGCTATGGTTTTTCCAGTAGTCAAGTACAGATGTGAAAGTTGGACCATAATGCAGGCTGAGCATTGAAGAATTGATGTTTTCGAATTGTGATGCTGAAGAAGACCCTTGAGAGTCTCCTAGACTGCAAAAAGATCAAACCAGTCAATCCTAAAGGAAATCAGTCCTGAATATTCATTGGAAGGATTGATGCTAAAAAGTGAAAGTGAAGTTGCTCAGTCATGTCCGACTCTTTGCAACCCCATGGACCGTATGCAGCCTAAGCTCCCCTGTCCGTGGGATTTTCCAAGCAAGAGTACTGGAGTGGGTTGCCATTTCCTTCCCCAGAGGATCTTCCCAACCCAGGGATTGAACCCAGGTCTCCCATATAATAAGCAGATGCTTTACCATCTGAGCCACCAGGGAAACCAATATTTCTGCTGAAGATTCAATATTTTGGCCACCTGATATGAAGAGCCAACTCACCTTGATGCTGAGAAAGATTGAAGGCAAAAGGAGAAGGGGACAGCAGAGGATGAGATGGTTAGGTAGCATCACCAACTCAATGGACATGAGTTTGAGAAAACTCTGGGAGACAGTGAAGGACAGGGAACCTTGGCATGCTACAGTCCATGAGATCACAAAGAGTCAGACGTGACTTAGCGACTGAACAACAACATCTGTCCACTGTCGAGCGTCATGTGTTCAGCCACCAACATAACCCTAGAGTGGGAATCCTTTCCTCACCAGTGTGGTGAAATTTGTTATTTTTTAGTCATTTAGTCATGTCTGACTCTTTTGTGACGCCATGGACTGTAGTCTGCCCAGCTCCTCTCTCCACAGGATTTTCCAGGCAAGAATACTGGAGTGGGTCGCCATTTTCTTCTCCAGGGGATCTTCCCGACCCAGGGATCAAACCCTGCATCTCCTCAAGTCTTCTGCATTGCAAGTGGATTCTTTACCACTGAGCCACCAGGCTCTAGGAGGCCATTAAAACAGGCTATGGATCTGGTATAGGAAAAACAGCTGCCAGAGGAAGACATGTAACAATACCCCTACTGCCTTAGAGCTAGGGAGTGGGGGTGTGTGGAGGAAAGGATGGGACAAGTCCCAATTTAAATAGGCAGCTGCTAGTCAGGAAACTCTGGGAGATAGTGATGCACAGAGAAGCCTGGAGTGCTATAGTCCATGGGGTCGCAAAGAGTCAGACACAACTTAGCGATTAAACAACAATAGCAACAACAAGTCAGCACTAGTCTACTGCTTATAGGCAGAAATGGAGACCCAGAACTGCCAAATTTTCAAGTTTTCAAGAGACACAGGGAATACAGATTTGTATGTCCACATCTCTCACTTTTTAAAGGTCTTTCTTTCACTCAAACAAAACATACGTGAAGGGGTTTTGTGGAGTCCCAGCTTGCTGATTTTATTTTTTGGGGGCTCCAAATCACTGCAGATGGTGACTGCAGCCATGAAATTAAAAGACGCTTACTCCTTGGAAGGAAAGTTATGACCAACCTAGACAGCATATTAAAAAGCAGAGACATTACTTTGCCAACAAAGTTCGTCTAGTCAAGGCTATGGTTTTTCCAGTGGTCATGTATGGATATGAGAGTTGGACTGAAGAAAGCTGAGCACAGAAGAATTGATGCTTTTGAACTGTAGTGTTGGAGAAGACTCTTGAGAATCCCTTGGACCGAAAGGAGATCCAACCAGTCCATCCTAAAGGAGATCAGTCCTGGGTGTTCATTGGAAGAACTGATGTTAAAGCTGAAACTCCAATACTTTGGCCACCTGATGCAAAGAGCTGACTCATTTGAAAAGACCCTGATGCTGGGAAAGATTGAGGGCAGGAGGAGAAGGGGACGACGGAGGATGAGATGGTTGGATGGCATCACTGACTCAATGGACATGAGTTTGGGTAAACTCCAGGAGTTGGTGATGGACAGGGAGGCCTGGTGTGCTGCGGTTCATGGGGTCGCAAACAGTTGGACACGACTGAGCGACTGAACTGAACTGAGCTTGTAACTTCTGTCCTAGAATTTAACTCCAGTCCCTAGTATACTACTCTGATCCCAACACACAACACTGCCATTGTGCCCTTTTTTTTTTTTTTTTTTTTTTTTGCCCTTTAATACCATGTACTTATCCTTCTAACACATCCCACTAACATTACTGATTCAAGTTAGGTTTACCCTACCTTAAAATTCAAAATTTCAGCCATATTTGTCTGTTGTAAGTCCCCATTACATATTAGAGTATTTTGTTTTTCCACCCAGCAGCAATTAACTGCACTGAATTTTATCTGGCCATATGCCATATTTCAAACTCTTTCAATTACTAGATCCATGTTAGAGTCTAATAATATCTTCCAGGTCCTTGCCAATTGACTCAGCTTATGTTGTTCTCTCCATTATACCATTACAAACATTAAGAAAAAGATTAAGGATCATAACTTCAAAATAAGACCTCTAAAACACTTGTTATGTTCCTCCCAAACTGACATAACACAAATAATAACTTTCTTAATTATTTCCAGGAAACATAATAGAGCATTTTCCCCCCCAGGATGTCACTTTTCAAAGACTAGTAAATAGTAGTTTCAGAAGAATAAATAGAGTTTTACTATGGGGAAAACAAACAGTACTCTTTAACCATGCTACAACATTTTAATGTGTTTGACGAATTTAAACACATATTTAGAAGAAACAGTTTTGAAGCACAGTAATTCATTTATTCCCTCAACAAATTTTTTTTGAGAATCTACTATGTTTATCACCGACTCGATGGACATGAGTTTGAGTAAACTCCGGGAGTTGGTGATGGACAGGGAGGCCTGGCGTGCTGCGATTCATGGGGTCTCAGAGTTGGACACGACTGAGTGACTGAACTGAACTGAACTATGCTCCAGTCACTATTTGAGACACTAGGAACATATTAGTGAACAAAACAGAATAAAATTTCTATTTCCATTGAGTTCACATTTCATAGTATTAGGTAGAATATAAAATCAAATATACTTGTTAATTATAGCTAGGTAAAAATATGTAAACCAATGGACAAAATCAGAAGAGAATGTGCAAAAAAAAATAAAGTAGTAAGTAGAGAAAGTACAGATTATTTCTTTCTCTATTCAAAATAAAATCCCTGAATCCATAATAAAACAAAATAATGATAAAAATAAACAACTCACTGGTCATTTATGAAGGCTGCTAGTGTGCCAACTCATTCTGTAAATTGATAAATAAATAGATTGATCATTGTGTTAAGTCTGTTATGGCTGCTTTCTAACAAAATATTTTGTTAGAAATACTGCTTTTATTTCTAACAAAATACCACAGACTAGGTAGCTTATAAACAACAGACATTTATTTTTTTTTCTAATTTTGGAGGCTGGTATATCAACAAGGAGTATAAATAAAGCCAAATGAGATACATGCCTTCAACATCACAATGAAATAGAGAATGTCATGAATTTCAAATCACCTAAAAGTAGAGAAATAAATTCCACCATAGCTCCCACCAACAATGCAAGTCTATGAGTGTAGAGAGCAGTGACATAGGAGCCTTAAGACACTCGGTAAAAAAGAGGAGAAGACAGCAGAGGATTTAAACGAAACACAAATAAAATTACCCCCAGAAAGAAAAAGTCCAGTGTAAGTACCAAAATACTGAACACAAGTCCAAGATTTAGTTGTACATGGCACCTGACAGAAGAAAGGGCCTTAAAAGTAAAAAGAACCAGAAGAGCGAGAAGAGGAAATGTTAATTCTGGAAGAGAAAGAGATAAATAAAGAAGAGACGGGGATACTTGGAAGGTGACAGCAAAGGGGAATAGGAAATAAAAAGTGAAAATAAATAAGCATTCTTCAGAAATAAAACATGCCAACCTGTCTTCCACCCAGTACCAAGAAAAAAAAAAAACAGTGAGCATAACTAATATTTAATACTGTAATTCAATAAAATTTTCTGGAAATAAGAGAAAACTTAAACCTACTGAAAGAGCCCTTCATTTGCCTGAGACTATTGACCTATAACATCAAAATTTAAAGGCTAAAAATATTCCTTAAAGTTTCAAGGCCAAAAGAACATCAAATTACTTACAGGAGTAAGAAACTTTAGATTGGGATAAAGTTTCATAAGAGTAGCATATAAAGCAAAGGGCCAACATTTTCAGGAAACTCAAGGAAAGAAATCATAAACCAATAATTGTATAGCATAATGTTCTTCAAGCATCAAATATATTTTAAAAAATGGTTATGAATGTATAGGAAACTCAAGAAATACAATACTCAAAAGACCTCTCAAAAGAGTCTATTAAAGCAGGAGCTGGGAGACTGCAGTCCATGGGTCTACTCTGGCCTGTGACCTATTTTTGTATGGCCTATGAATGAAGAATGCTTTATATTTTAAAGGATTGTAGAAGATGGAGGAGGAGAAGGGGATAAGAAAGAGGAGAAAGAAGGGTAAGAAGGAGGAAGAATAGGAAGAGGAGGAGAGGGAGGGAGAGGAAGCAGGCAAATTGCAGCAGTAAAGAGTGCATGTGATATAAAAATATTGAATCACATACCTGAAACTAATATTATAAGCCAACTATACTTCAATTTTTAAAAAGAGTGTAAAGCCTAAAATATACATTCTCTGGTCCTTTTACAGAAAAAAGACTGTTGACCCCTGTCCCAGAGGATAACTTTTATCACAGCAAGAAAGGAATGGCTGAACAGCAGTAAACAGACACGGTGAGCAGTTCTCGTATCTAATGGCAGAACTAAAGAATAAAGCAAAGGTAGGGACAGGGTTGTGAGAACAGTATGTGAACGTTCTATGTTCTGACAAAGCAGAAACAGTGCAACTTTCGAAAAAGGGAAGTAGAAGAGAGAGATGTGGAAACAGTAGAAAAAGGTCAATGAGTATGATAACGGTAATAGACAGGAGTCAGGGACATCATTTAAAACTGACAGACCAGCTAGTAGAAAGTAAGAAAAGGGGGATTAAGGGCACTCTTACAGGGATAAGTGCAAAGATAACCAAAAGGATAACAATACAAATTTTGCTAAATATCAAACGTAAAAATTTTAAAGCAAAGAAGACACATTACATAGACTGACACCATGAAATAACTGCATCCGGTAATTGTAACACTGGGCTTCCCAGGTGGCTCAGTGGTAAAGAATCTATCTGCCTGTCAAAGAAGAGATGCTGGTTTGATCCCTGGGTCGGGAAGATCCAGTGGAGAAGGAAATGGCAACCGACTACATTATTCTTGCCTGGGAAATCCCATGGACAGAGGCACCTGGGGGGCTACTGTTCACAGGGTTGAAAAGAGTCAAACCCAACTTAGCAGCAAACAGTATTTGTAACATTAAATAATATAACAAAGTTGAGATAAAACATATGTTTCATAACATATAGATATAAACTATAATATATCAGATGTACATTACAATATTAATAAAACATATCAATAAACTTTAATGGGCTTAGCTTGTCCATTAAAAGAAAAAGAATTTTAAATTGGCTCATAAATTGAAAAGCAACTCTATGCCATATAAATTGTTGTTGTTCAGTTGCTAAATTGTTGTCCGACTCTTTGTTGGCTATATAAAGGAGACACCCCTAAAACACCATTCAAAGAATGTTTGAACATTCTTCGGCATTGCCCTTTATGAATCCATATTAATAAATAAATACACACCTACGTAGGTAAACAAAGAAGGCGGTGGGTCTTTCCTGGAGAAGAGGGATGACTAATACATGAGGGGGCAGGGCCAGCTCCACAGGGCCCCATGCGTGGAAAGGCTCCAAGCTTGGTTTCATGCTCTGCTACTGCCACCTTGAATTTCTTAATACTTCTGTCTTTGAACTTGTATTTTTTAAGTGAGGTCCTATGGGATAGAGGATCATGTGGGCAAGCAGAGGAGATGTACTCAATATGTGTGTCTGGCCCTCCTTGCCACCCCACTGGCTTCTAACATCCCTTTGTCCCATGAGCACAGAAATTCCAGAGGACTCCATCTGTGGGAGGTCGGCGAGCCTCAGAACGAGGACAAGGTAAGTGTGGTTTGCCCACAACTCAGTGGGGGCACTGATAGTCCTAAAAGGCCGTGCTTCATGTTTGAACTGGAACTTACTTCAAACACAGAAAGAAGGAAATGGCATTAAAAGAAACAAGAAGGACCTAGGATACCTATCATATCCTTTTTTATTTGTGTTACTTCCTTGTGTTTGCCAACCACTTAAACTGAAAGTGGTGACAGAGAAGGAAAGGAAAAATAGGGCAACCCATGCTGCTTTTGCTTTCAGTCTTACTCATCAGTAAGCCAAAAGTAGTGTTGGTAAATGTAAGCATACTGAGAAGCAAAATAAAAATAGCTGCCTTCATTGTGAGCAGTGTTTCCAATATTCTGTAAGAATGAAACAAATATGCATATAAAAGCTATAAAATACAGATTGTGTAATATCATATGATTCCACATATGTTCTTAAATTTGTATTTTTAAACTGACATTGCACATTGTGTACAGGAAATTTTATTTTAAAATTTTAATAAAATTACATTTTAAATTTTTCTTTAGAATGATATTACATAATACCTAAAAAATACCAAGAGAGGAAAAGTTTAAGTAACTATACAGTGGAGAAACCACAGACTTCCCTAACCAGGTGATCAAAATTAACCTCACCAATTATAAGCAGGCAAATATGATACCATGAGGAAGATGCAGCATTTTTATGTGGAATTCCAACTGGAAATAAATACCCTGAATCTAATCATGAGAAAGACAAACCTAAGTGAAGAACATTTGTTAAGATAATTTGCCTGCTTTCTTCAAAACCGTCAATGTCATGAAAGACAAAGAAAGGTTAAGGAACTGTACCATAAAGGAGATTAACAAGTCATGGCAGGATGTCCCTGGCATCCAGCGGTTGAGACTCCATGCTTCCAGGGTAGGGTGAGAGGGGGAATGGGTTTGGTTCCTGGTCAGGTGTCACACACCACATGGACAAAGAAAAGAAAACAAAAAGACATGACAACTAAATGCACTATGTCATCCTAGATTGGATCCTTTACTAAAGAAAGGGGCAGGAAATTTGCTATATAAAGGACATTATGGAACAACTGACAAAACTGGAATACGGACTGATAAAAAATATTATACCAGTGCTAAACTTCCTGAATTTGATAACTGTACTGTAGCTATATAGTAATTACACATGAGTATGTTAAGACTGAAATACATATGTATATCTTATATATATATGTATCTATATCTATATTTATATATATATAAAGAGAGAGAGAATGAGACTGTAAATGTGGCAAAAGGTAAAAAATTGGTAAATCTGAATAAAGGGCTAGGGTATTTCTTTGTACTATTCTTGAAACTTTGAAATATTTGAAAATAAAAACTTGAAAGCGTACATTAAATCATATTCTTTCCCCTCTCAAATTCTTGTAATGATTTTATGTCACATTTGAAATTGAATGCAAACCCTAACCCAGATCCTTATGATCTAATTGCTCTGCCTCTATTTTCCACCACTGCCCCCAGGTCACTAGGATTCAGTTTCACTTGCCTTCCTGCTTTTCTTCACATACACAAGTTCCACCTTAGGGTCTTCATAACAGCTGCTCCCCCACTATAACACCTTGCCCTGATCTCCACAAGGCTGACTCCTTTATCTTATTCAAGTCTCAATTCACACATGTTCTTTCCCAAACAAATATAAAGTGCCTGATCCCCAACCCAGCCATTTTCCATCTCTTCCCTCTATTTTATTTTTATTATGACAATTATCACTACCCCGTGTCTCATGTTTTCATTTGATTATTGTCTATTCTGCTAAAATGTAAACTCTATGAGGCCTTATTTGTCTATTCTTTACTATATTTTCAGTGCCTGGAGCAGTGGAACACAGTGGACAGGTTATAAGATGTTTGCTGAATGAACAGATTTTGCAAAAAAAAATCCTTGTGTATACATACTCATGTATATTTTAGTGTAAATTTCTAGAAGTGAAAACTTGGACAAAAGCATGCATGTGAATTTTAAATTGTCAATATCCCTCCAAAATCATTTCACCAATTTACCTTCTCAACAACCCATGAGACTCTAATGTATTCACTTTTTAAATTTTTTAGTATGGTTACAAGTATATTCAACTAATAATAATTCACTATGTTTTATATTTGTTTCATGCAAATTTCTGTATCTGTTTTATTACAATAAAAACGATTTTAAAACATTTCAATATCATAGTAATAGAGAACGTACTTGGAGAAATTCAGCAAGTAAAAGTCAAGAGTGATTACTGGATACAGAAGGTATCCAACGTTATTCATGCATAGGTGAATATATTTTTGCAATTTTTTGACCATGCCAAGGAAAGAGTTGGATGGCAGAGGCCCAAAAATATGTGCAATATTTGAAATTGCTTACATTTAATCATAAACTAGCAAAATCTTAATGTAAACTTTCTAACAGAAGTTTTAAAGGAACTGTCTTCAAAAATGTTTAATTGTTTTAATGTATTTCGCTTATGAGTTTTATGACTTTGCAATAACTTTTCCTGAAATAAAGAAATGTAAGAGTATATTTATTACCAAATTAAAAGTATTTAATTTCTAAGGACTAAAGCACTAAACTTTGTTCCAATGACTTCAACAATATTAACAGTTCAACAATATTACAACATAAGTTTAAGAACCATAAATATCAGTGAGGCTAAAACTCAGAAGCTATATTGACTTCAAGTGAAGATCAAAACGAGAATCTCAATACTTTGGGGTCTAATTATTCTTCAACTAGATGAAGGGCAACTGTCTTCTTCCACAAGGGTGGTAAAGCTTGCCTTTGTTTTTGTTTTGTGTGTTTTAGGTTCTGTACTTGATTAATTCCATGGCCACAAATGATATATTTGTTAAAAAAAAAAATTACAGTGGATATTTGAACTCAACAAGCTCTCTTTAATTTTCTGCAGTTCTTATAAAATCTTCAAGAAGAAAGCAATAATTAGACTGGCACCTCTGTGACTACTCAGTGAAAAGAAAAATAAAAGTTTTGCTAGAAGGAAACCCATGAGGGAAGAAAATTCAACCATCTGGTACCAACATTTAGGCTGCAGGATTTTGTCTTAAAAGTCAGTCAGATCTGAGCCACAGAACCCATTGGTTCCACTCCAGAAATACAAAAAAGGAATTCAAGGATCAGTTATCAGCATCATTTCTCAGTTTGCTGGCAGTACCAGAATTCTAATAAAGTGGTTCAAAAGTTCCTTGAACAAGTTCCTCAGCTAATACATCTGAATGGTTCCCTACTACAGTTGCTAACCATTGCTGAACATACAAAACAACCCAAGTCCACTGAAAAATATTTTTCCTTTAAATATTTATACATACACAAACACACAAACATGTCATGTATAATGATTTAGGAAAGCCATGCTTCTGTTGTTACAAACTACAAACTCAATTTATTGAGGTTTTACTATGTACCATGTTCTATTGACACATTGAGGGCTTTACATACTGCCTACTTCATCCACAGAAACTCTGCTAAGTAAGCATTATTTTCTCCCATTTTACAGTCAAGAAATTAATGCTAAGAGACAAATATCATTCGCTCAAGGTCACATGGATAATATGTAGCTGATCTAGACTCCTGACCCACTACTACAGGTTAGCTGTTCTCCCCTCATGGACACAAACCTGAACGAACAGGGAGAAGCTGTCAAGTCAGCAGAAAATGAAAGGGAAATTAGCCACATTTCCATGGCTTCCACATAGAGAGAGGTACTTCCACCATGATACTCCTTGCCGTAAACCACCCATACTCAGCCTTGATCAGTGTGAATTAGAGGTGTGAGTCTCACAGAAAAGAGCAGATACCAAAAATCAATGAAGATACGTGTATATTTTAGAAAAGGCATCAAGAGATTCTGATACCCTGGGATCCTGACCCAAAGCTGAGAATCATTGAAGAAATGTTAGAAGACTAGAGAATTTTCTTCCACCTATTTTCTGCATCTTAGACAGTTGGGTATGGCTCATTTGCTGCAACTTTTCATCATTTGGGACTTCCCTCATAGCTCAGTTGGTAAAGAATCCACCTGCAATGCAGGAGACCCCAGTTCGATTCCTGGGTCAGAAAGATCCACTGGAAAAGAGATAGGCTACCCATTACAGTATTCTCGGGCTTCCCTTGTGACTCAGCTGGTAAACCATCTGCTACAATGCAAGAGACCTGGGTTTGATCCCTGGGTTGGGAAGATCCCCTGGAGAAGGGAAAGGCTACCCACCCTAGTATTCTGACCTGGAGAATTCCCTGCACATTCCATGTGACCCATGGGGTCACACAGAGTCTGACACCACTGAGCGACTTTCACTTTCACTTCATCATTTGAGTCCAAACTTTTAACTGGCTGAAATTTCCCAAACTGCATGGCTTATGCTTAGGATTAGTTTCAGACCCAATTCTGTTTTGTTCTTTTTACTTCTTTTTGGCCATTTCATTCCATTATGAGCTTATTTTTAGTGCCATCACCTTTTCATTGAAATTCATATATATGCACATATACATACACACAAAGATATACATAATTCTACATATATTCAAAAGGATATACGTAAGTTTTAAGCAAAATAAGATAAAGATCTCCCTGTATGACTGACAATCTAAAAAACAGAACATGGCTAAAAACCTGTACCTACTTATATGTGCTCTCGCTATGGTGGAATGTGCAGAAGTGCACAGAATATACCTAGCAGTATCTTCTGATTTCCATGCTAGTGAGTTCCATTCCTTGTTTTTACTTCCTTTAACCATTTCCTTCAGGCTTGGGTGTTCATTATATTTTAATATCTATTTTTATTTATTTATCTGCTGCACTGGGTCTTAGTTGCAGCAGGCAGGATCTTCAATCTCTGTTGCAGCATGCAAACACTTTAGTTGCAGCATGTGGTTTCTAGTTCCCCCACCTGGGATTGAACTTGGCCCCCTGCATGAGGAGTGTGGAGTCTTCGCCACTGGACCACCAGGGAAGTGCCTGGGTATTCATTATTGACTGATGAGTTCTATCAGTAGATATTTTAATGAGTAAGACTGACCTGTAATTTTCTTTTCCATATTGAAATTTGGCTGGATTTGATATCAAGGCCAAAGTGGCCTCATAGAATAAATTTTCCATTCTCTGAAATAATTTGCGCAAGTTTACTTCTTGAAAATTTGGTAGGACTCACCTGTAAAACAATCTGGGTGGAGTTTTCTTCATGTGAAAATACTAACTGCTGGTTGAATTTTTTAATAATTTTAGAACTATTGGGGCTTTCCATTTTTTTTTGAAACAATTTGTTTCTAGGGTCTATGGAAGAAGTTAATTCTGGAAAACTTAAAGCCTATATTTCTTTAAATATTATCTAAACACTCTCACTCTAATTGGGACTCCCAATTAGATATACATTAGATTTCCTCATACATCTACTTCTTTTTCATATTTTCCAATTCCTTTTCTTCCTCTGTTGGGGTGATAATGGCTGTACCATATCTAGTGTTAAACACATTTATTGAGGTTTAAAATTTTAAGCAATTATATTTTCCATTTCCAGAAATTCCCTTTTATTTTCAAGTCTACCTATTCATTTCTGATAGTCTTTTGTTGCTTACTCATCTTTGCAACTGCTTACATTATTTCTTTAAACATTTGTAACATGGCTGTCCTATATTCTATAAGTGACAATTCTGACAGCTTTGAGACTCTCTCTCTTTAGTTGCTAAGTCATGTCTGACTCTTTTGCGACCCCATGGACTGTAGCCTGCCAGGCTCCTCTGTCCATGGGATTCTCCAGGCAATAATACTGGAGTGGGTTGCCATTTCCTTCTTCAGGGGATCTTCCAGACCCAGGAATTAAACTCGGGTCTCCTGCACTGCAGGCAGATTCTTTACTGACTGAGCTATGACTATGGAGATCTAAATCTGTTCATTGTTTCTGCTGCCTCTCATTCATATTGGCTTACCTTCCAATGTGCAAAATGATCTTTAATTGTGAAATGATTGCTTTACCTGCAAACTGAATCATTGAAGATTTCCTCCAGAGACAATTGCTTCTTCTGCTCATGCTGTATGTCCGAGGCTCAGATTCCTCACACAGCCATTAGGCCAAGGCCCGATATCTTGGTAGCACTGTGATTTATACTTTTATCTGCCTTGTGCTTTCACTGCCCCTGATCTCTTGCTTGCTATATTTGTGGAGAGAGGGTCCTTTGAGACTTCTACTACCTCTTATGAGACCAGACATGCCTCCAAGAGTGTATCCCAGAGAGTCAAACTACCAGAAGCAGAAATCTGACTGTGATGGTTCGCATGGTGTTAACTCAGTTAAGCTGGAACTCTATTACCCCCAAATCCTCTCCTTCTGTGGCTGTGAGTTGAAAGAAACTTGTGTAAGGTTTACAAGAAGCAATGGCCATTACCCTCTGAAAGGTGCTGCAGTCAGACATGGTGACAGAGTGCGCAAAGGTGCCCTGCAGGATGGAGCGTGTCCGTGCTCCCTTCTGCTCCATTTCCAGTTCTCACTGTTCACACTGTTGGCCCACAGCAGCCTCACACCTGTGACCAGACACATGAATAATATCAAACAGCTTCCCACAGACCTGCCCATGAGGGACACCATCACTGGATATGCTTGGCTCCTTTGGTGCCGGACTAGGTAAACCTTTCTCCAACCATGATTCCCCTCCCAGACCATCACCTCCCCAGCACCTTCTCAACTGCAAAAGATCTAATTCTGATAAAAATCATTTATCCCACAGCATTCATAATGTATCTTCTCTCAAGACTGCATGCTGCCTAATATCCCCTCAAGGCTTTTAATCTAGCTTAATCATTCTGTATAGTCAAAGCTACGGCTTTTCAGTAGTCATGTACGGATGTGAAAGTGGAACCATAAAGAAGGCTGAGTGCCAAAGAACTGATGTCTTTGAACTGTGCTGCTGGAGAAGGCTCTTGAGAGTCCCGTGGACAGCAAGGAGATCAAACCAGTCAATTTTAAGAGAAATCAACCCTGAATATTCATTGGAAGGAGCAATACTGAAGCCAAAGCTCCAATACGTCGGCCACCTGATGTGAAGAGCCGACTCATTGGAAAAGACTGATGCTGGGAAAGACTGAGGGCAGGAGGAGAAGGGGGCCTCAGAGGATGACATGGTCGGATGGCATCACCAATTCAGCGGACATGAACTTGGGTGAACTCTGGGAGATAGGGAGGGACAGGGAGGCCTGGAGAGCTGCAGTTCACAGGGTTGCAAAGAGTCAGACACAACTTAGTGACTGAACAACAACAAATCAATTATTTGAGGAGGGAAAAAAAGTCCAGAATATCTATTTGAAGCTTTCATTCAACCCACAAATCTTTACTGTGCCTCTACTACATGCCAGGCACCGTTCCAGTCTCTGAGGACATTAGAAAAAACTGCTTTCAGGGCAAGACAAATACATAAGAATCACTATACTCTGAAATAAATTACAGAACTCAACCCAGACTCAGGTGAGCAGCAGCCAGTTCAGCTGGTTTTGTCAGAGAAGACTTTCAAATGAAGTAACCTTTGAATGGAGTCTTAAAGTAAGTTTCTCAAGCTTGAGAAAAATACTCTTCTTTAAGAGAGTTTGATCTGCTTGTGAGCTGTGTATTGACAATTCTTCACCACTTTTCCCTAACTCAAAACATCTGTGCAGTAGCACTCTGCACTATATTTAGTTTGTGAGTAGTGATTAAGTTTTTTTTCAAAGCAATATCATTTGTCATACAAAATCCAAGTTGTTAATTTCAAATTAACTGGTTTTATAGATCTTTATATTGAATCTGTAAATATGTTTTGGTTTTATAAGACTAATAAGCTTATACCTAATTTATGTATATACATATTTAAGTAACATCATTTAATTAATTCAAGTTGACACTAGTTGCTATAAGAGTTGTTTTCTTTAGCAGAAACCTCTACACTGCTCAAGCTTAAGAAGCACGAGGAATCATCTTTAAGTACTCCCTCCCCTTCACCATCCTCACCCTCCTCCCCCAAGAGACAAACAATCATGGAGTCACAGTGATTTAACTTCATGAACCTTTCTTCTTCCCCACTCCATCTTCATTACCTCTACCTTTTCTGAGTCCCCGCAATGGTTTATTATCACAGGATCTATAGCATCAGATGCAAGTTCCTTCACATGGGGTCTCTGCACTGTGTTCTGATTTTCATTTGGTACAAGGGTGTCATTACATATCAACCTGCCACTGTTTTTTCTCATATATATATATGACATATATATGTATGTATGCATACATACATATATGTATGACAGCTTATTATAAATGCATGATCCCAACACAACCATCATAAACACACATGCCTTTGTGGGCAATTAAATATAATGGCAAGTTATAAGATGATCAACCTGATGACCTAGAATATGTTTACATTTTTAAAAAAATTATCAACAACAAAAAAAACAATGTTTAAATTGTTCTCATGCATAATCCACTCCACCCTGTTGAGTAAGGCCCACACAATGCATGGCACAGTAGCTCTCAACCTAGGCTATATCCTTGAATAAGGGATCTTCAGTTAAAAGTTTTACTAGCCAAAAATATTGCATACTAAGGTAATTATTAGATGTGACTTCACCCCAAAGTAAGAGAATTAACTCAAGAAATTATAAAGGGCAAAAAAGAGTGAGATGCTGTATTAATTTTACTAAGTTTTGACAGTAATTATAAGGAGTTCCAAAAACTCAGACAAAGCTTTCAAAAGGTCTGCTTTCCGCCATTCTCCTCCAGAGCTCAAATGGCCAGAGTACAGGAGCTCGTGCCTATCCACCCCTCCCAGCTAACCCCCCTCCCTCCTTGCTCACATACTCCAGCTTCAGTTACCCTTGCAGCACAAGTTCTTTCCTTCATCATCACAACTAATCTGCCTTTCTTTTGCTTAGAAAATTCTTATTCCCACTGTTCCCTGTTGGTTCTTTCTCATCATCCAATAACCTATCATTTAAAGAGAAAGAAACTCAAGGACTCTTTTGTTTTATTCATTACTAAAAACCATCCCATAACAACAGGGCTATTATGCTGAGCAAATAAAATATGGTCTCAAATATTTCAAGCCATAAAACTTGAAATCTTGCCATTTGCAACGACATGGATGGACCTTGAGGGCATTATGCTAGGTGAAAAACAGGCACAGACAAATGCTGTTTGACCTCACTTATATGTGGGATCTAAAAAATAAGCAATAAAAAGTCCAAAGTCATAGATACGGAGGTGGAGGATCAGGGGAGGAGGAAATAGTTGAAGGGGGTCAAAATGTACAAACTTACAAGAATAAGTTTATAAAATAAATTCTGGGGATGCAATGTGTCCCATCACTTCATGGCAAATAGATGGGGAAACAGTGGAAACAGTGGCTGACTTTATTTTTCTGGGCTCTAAAATCACTGCAGATGGTGACTGCAGCCATGAAATTAAAAGACGCTTACTCCTTGGAAGGAAAGTTATGACCAACCTAGACAGCATATTAAAAAGCAAAGACATTACTTTGCCAACAAAGGTCCGTCTAGTCAAGGCTATGGTTTTTCCAGTGGTCATGTATGGATGTGAGAGTTGGACTATAAAGAAAGCTGAGCACAGAAGAATTGATGCTTTTCAACTGTGGTGTTAGGGAAGACTCTTGAGAGTCCCTTGGACTGCAAGGAGATCCAACCAGTCCATCCTAAAGGAGATCAGTCCTGGGTGTTCATTGGAAGGACTGATGCTGAAGCTGAAACTCCAATACTTTGGCCACCTGATGCAAAGAGCTGACTCATTGGAAAAGACCCTGATGCTGGGAAAGATGGAGGGCAGGAGGAGAAGGGGATGACAGAGGATGAGATGGTTTGATGGCATCACCGACTCAATGGACATGGGTTTGGGTAGACTCCAGGAGTTGGTGATGGACAGGGAGGCCTGGCGTGCTGCGGTTCATGGGTCACAAAGAGTTAGACATGACTGAGGGACTGAACTGAACTGAATGTGACTACAGCATGGTGATGATAGTTGATAACACTGTATTATATAATTGAAAGTTAATAAGGGAATAGATCTTAAAAATTCTCAACACAGGAAAGAAAATGCAACTATGTGTGATTTTAACTAGACTTATTACACTGAGCATTTTGTAATATATACATATAATAAATTATAATGCTGTACATCTGAAATTAATGTAATACGTCAGTTATATCTCAATAAAAAATAAATAAAGTAAGGTCCTAACTACAGGCATACTTTGTTTTATTATGCATGGCTTTGTGCACTTTGTAGAGTGTTTTTTACAAGTTGAAGTTTCGTGGCAACTCTGAGTTGTCGGATGATGACTAGCATTCTTTAGCAATAAAGCATTTTTTAATTAAGGTATGTATCATCAATGAAAAGACAACCTACAGACTGGGAGAAAATATTTGCAAATGATGCAACTGACAAGGGCTTAATTTCCAAAATAAACAGATAACACAACTCAATAACAAAAAAAACAAATAAATCAAAAAATGGGCAGAAGATCTACATATGTATTTCTCCAAAGAATACATACAGATTGCCAATAGGCACGTGAAAAGATACTCAACATCTTTAGAAAAATGCAAATCAAACTATCATGAGGTACCACCTCACACCAGTCAGAATCATCATCGTCGTCATACTCAGTTGTGTTCGACTCTTTGCAACCCCATGGACCATAGCCCACCAGTCAGAATGGCCATCATCAAAAAGTCTACAAATAGTGAGCACTGAAGAGTTTTGGGAGAAAAGGGAACCCTCCTCTACTGTTGGTGGGAATGTAAACTGGTACAGCCACTATAGAAAACAGTAGGGAGTGTCCTTAAAAAGCTAAAGACAATTGTATGATCCTGAAATCCCACTCCTAGACATATACCCAGACAAAACTGTAATTCAAAAAGATACACGCACCCCTAAGTTCACAGTAGCACTATTTACAATAGCCAGGACATGGAAACAATCTAAATATCCATCAACAGATGAATGGATAAAGAAAGAAAGACAGTGCTAAGTCATGTCCAACTCTTGCAATTCCATGAACTAACTGTAGCCTGCCAGGGGGATTCTCCAGGCAAGAATACTGGAGTGGGTTGCCATTTCCTTCTCCAATGGACAAAAGAAGATGTGGTAAATATACACAACAGAATATTACTCAGCCATAAAAATGAATGGAATAATGCCATTTGCAACATGGATGGACCTAGAGATTATCACACTAAGCGAAGTGTGTCAGAACAGAAAGATAAATACATATGATATCACTTATATGTAGAATCTAAAATATGACACAAACAAACTTATCTATGAAACAGAAACAAACTCACAAATATAGAGAATAGACCTGTGGTTGCCAAGGAGGAGGGGGTTCAGGGAGGGATTGATTGGGATTTGGGGATGAGCACATGAAGCTATCATATACAAAATAAACAACAAGGTTCTATTGTATAGCACAGGGAATTCAATTCAATATCCTGTGATAAGCCATAATGGAAAAGAAAGTGAAAAGAAATTAACACAACATTGTAAATCAACTATATTTCAATAAAATAAAAAAATTTAAAGGTATATACTGTCTTTTTAGACATAATTCTATTGCACACTTAATGGACTACAGATAAACATAACTTTTACATACACTGGGAAGCCAAAAAATTAGTGTAACTTTCTTTATTGCAATATTGACTTTACTTGAGAGGCATGGAGCTGAATCAGCAATATCTCTGGCTATGCCAGGAGGTCTCATCTCACCAAATTCAACCGTGGTTGAGATCTGGGGATCCAGTCTGTAGGACTCGTCAAAAGAGTGTGTTAAGATATCCAAGTCTAACATTTCTGACCCTGGCACCTCCAGGTCCTACCAGGACACTAACAAACTCCAAAAGATACTGACAAATTCCAACAGATAGTAGATATCACATGGTCAACATAGGCTCCTGAAAGTCTTCCACTGGAATGTTCATAGGTTCAGGCAGTTTATGAACTGGTAAGAGTTCCTCTAACTTACTGTATTGTACCTTCTGGAAACCCTTATTAGGACTAATGGCTAATTGCAGGGGTCAATTAAATCCAATTAGAATACTGGGACTAATATCTAATAAACTTATATCTAAAGATATGTTTCACAAAATGTGATCCCCAACGGCATCAGCATCATCTGAGAACTTGTTAGAAATGCAAATTATGGGGGCCTACCCTCCACACAATGAATCAGAAATTACAGGGATGAGGCTCAATAATCTGTATTTAACAAGACTTTCAGGTAATTCTGATGTACAATAAGGTTTAAGAACCACTAATCAAAGGCAGGACTTTCCCGATAGCTCAACTGGTAAAGAATCCACCTGCAATGCAAAAGAGCCCAGTTTGATTCTTGGGTTGGGAAGATCCCCGGGAGAAGGGAGTATTCTTGGGCCACGCCAGTATTCTTGGGCTTCCCTGGTGGTTCAGACAGTGAAGAAGCTGCCCGCAATGCAGGAGACCTGGGTTCAATCCCTGGGTGGGGAAGATCCCCTGGAGGAGGGCATGGCAACCCACTCCAGTATTCTTGCCTGAAAAATCCCCATGGAGAGGGGAGCCTGGCGGGCCCTACTCCGTGGGGTCACAAAGAGTCAGACACAACTGAGCGACTAAGCACAGCACAGATCAAAGGCATCCTGAAAAGACTTTGTCAGCATTACCAAGAAGCAGCATAGTAGTAAACAATCTGGTAGACCACACATCAAAAAATTCCAAGAATATGGCACACTGATGGAAAAAGTAATCAATAGACACTTCTATGTTTGTTTTCTAAGAACTGGGTGCCAGGAACACATGGAACCACTTAGTTCTCTGGTCTAAGTAGTTGGCCACAATTTGGGTCCAGATCTGGACAGAAGGCAGGGGTATTAAAAAGGTCTAAGAAGCAACCACCAAAATAAGTTCCAGAACACATCAGATTTTAATATTTTATGGTAGAACTGGTCATTCTCATGCTCTACTGCATATCATGGTACATTGAAAACATATTCATCTGCTCTAAATACATTCCTACCCTGTCTGTAAAAAAAATTGTATCCCCTAAATAAGGTACACATTTTAAAAGACGTCATTGATGTTTATGAATCTCTGTTTTTTGTAAATGCAAGGGCCATTAACTGCATTCACAGCTGTGGCCTTCCCTCTGCTAGAGTATATTAAGCTGCCAGTAATGCATTCTCTGCGAGAGCCAAGGGGAAAGGCCTCCTTTCATCCCTCTTTATGTAGTGGCTTCCATACGTCCTCAGACTCCAGCAGCACAGGAAATCTGTTCCCTTGGAATTTTGTCAATAAATAACAAACAAAAAGCAAGAAATCACACTCTCCAAGATAACCACCAATATTAAACAAAAAAGAATGGGTGATGTACATGGCAGAGAAATACAGAACTAACAGTCAAACACAACTAGGGCCCAGATTTTAGAATTCTACACTTAGCTACAAGAATAATCCCTTTCTAGGCTAATTCCAAAAATTACAAAGAATTGGATTCTACAGCTTCAGGCAGCTGTGTACTTAACTGGTGAGGAAAATGGAAAAGGCAGTGAAATTCACCTTTGGTGCCCCATTGCCCTCCCCACTTCTTTTTGTAACCCTCTTCCACCCCCAGGTAAACCTTCTTTGCCACCCACATTCAGTCAGTCAAACAACTCCACTTTTGCAATGTCTCACCCATCACCTTGACCCAAATGTCTAAAGCTGTATAAAAACAGCATTGTCAGATTTCATAAATGTGCAATGATGACTCAAACTGAAAAGAGAGTCTGTCACAAGGGAAACAGAGTCTGTCAAAGAAACTCATATTAAAATTGGGAAGGTCTCAAATGACAGGTTAGAGTATTTTATTTTTAGAGCCAACTTTTATACTTTGTACTGTTTCTCAAAAACTAAATTTTAATAAAAAGTACTTCACTATAAAAACCAGAACTAGTATTTTACTATTTTGAATCATTTAGATTTTATATTTGTCACTAATTAAGACAGCTTCTATTTTTAAAGAATTTTAGTTTTTAGACTATTCTGCTTACTCTTAAAATTAAATAGCAAATAATTTTTTGCCCCATAAAGCACTCCATTCTTTTGTCATATCTGAAATACACTAATTTATATGGTTTTTTATGTTCAAATACCAGTCACTTAACAGTTACTAAAACTGGGTGTGCTGCCTTCATGCTCCCTTCAGCGAAATCATTCTCGACACTGTTTAAACATATATCTTTGAATCATCTAGGAGTCAAGTTTCCAAGTTTTCTTTGAATGTTCCTCTTCCTTCATCTCTTTTCTTTTTCTCTTTCTGTTTCTCCATTACAACAAAAGGTCTAAGGAAAATAATCTAAGGATGAAGATATTTACAGGGTGTGATTCAGAGAATCTCTATGGGGATATGGACTTGAATCTCTATCGGGATGTGGACTTGAAGAAAAGTGTGAGACTTGAGATTCTCATTCATCTTGCCAGGTGTGGAAGGCCCCTTGGTGCTCTCCTCTTTATCATCTTGCTGGTGGGGTCACAGTGCTGTGTGGAACCCTCTGGGCTCCCCCAGGAGGAGAATGATCAGCTTCTGAGAACAGGCAGGAACAGCATGCCCCCACAGTCCTGCCAGGAAAAGCAGACAGCAAACCAGGCTGCCTGAGCTCTCCCCTGTCCCTCTAAATTGTATCCTCAGACAACATTAAGAGGGAAGCAGTAAAGCCCCTTGGGTAGAACTCAGTTGATATGCCCTGGCCTTTTTCCACTAAGACCTAGGAAAAGGAAGGCCTCCCACAGTAAGGTGTTCCAGCCGAGAGAAGGGGTAGGCTGGTGAGGCAGGAGGGTTGCCAGCTTCCAGCATTTTAAGTGACTGGTAGTTTTCCATCAGGCAACATGGGGCCTTCCCAAAGCGACCCAGTGGTGTTCAACTAAATATGCTGGAAAAGTTAACAGATTATAACTCATCGGTGCAAAAGGAGATCAGCATAGCTTTCTGGGAAGGAAAGACTCCTTCATGGAGAAAACAGAGAAAGCTATGAAGACAGTAAGAAAGAAAACAGACCTAGGAAGAAAAGTTCAGGGCATTTGGAAGGAAACTATAACTTCAAATAAATAGAAACCAACCTGCACACAAGATATAACTATGACTAAAAAGAGAAGGCTACAAATATGAATGACTGTGTGTAAGTCTTTGAGAACTATTTTACAATTTGCTAAAAATGGAAGAAGACATCGGGTAAAGAATGAAAGGCTTAGAGGCCTACACAAGGAAAAGAAGCTTCTGACAGTACAGACCGATAGAAATCAAAATGAGTTATTGAGTAGCTGTAGATTTTAATTATCTAGAGAAGTATAAAAAGTGAATTCAAATGATTTTTATCATATATTACCTACTATTTGTCCAGCATTTTATGGTTATACGTAATTTGTCCAGCATTTTATGGTTATACATAAAACATCCTGACTACTTCATAGGGTTGTCACAAGTGTCAAATAAGATAATACACCTGGACCAGACTGGGAAAGAACTCTCCGGTTCTTTCCATTCAGTCAGATTTGTTGAAGGACTATTACCCACTCTCAAGTATGTTACAAATGGCATCTAGTTTAACCGCTACAACATTCCTGTGAGGTTAGTGGAAACATAATGTTGTTTATTTTACCCAAAGGCCCATAAAAGCCAAAGGTGTAGTTCTAGGTCACAGAGGTAGGCGCTAAGACGGTGTGAAGCATAAACTGCCTGTAAAAGCATTTTCAAAAGATATTAGTGCTAGTCCCTACCTCAGAAAATTCATTCACAATATTCTTTACTACAATCAGGGTGGGGAAGAAAAGAAACAGAAGGACTTTTTAATCTAGTTTATTTACTTGGAAGAACGAGTATATCTTGTGACATCTTCCCAATATTTGAGAATCTGAGACATTTGTTATGTTTGAGAACAGCTGCCCAAATGTTTTCATATAACCACTCTCAACCCACAGTGCTGATAAACTAAGGCAGACTGTGTTGCATTGATTACACTGAAACAAAAAGCTACCTTTTCACCATGACAGATAACCGAAATATTTTTTGAATAAATATCTTTGATTTGTTAAGTCACACAGTCAGCTTTCATTTTATGCATCAAAACAGTGTTTCTTGAGTGCAAAAAAAAATCACAGATATTTTGTAATAAAACATTAAGCAAACTTGTATCTCTGAAAGGTCAAGCTTTAACAACTGACTCTAAGTATCTGTTATCATCAATAAAGGTAACGTCAATAATATAACTGAAATTTCTTTTTTTCTTTTCATTTATTTTTATTAGTTGGAGGCTAATTACTTCACAACATTGCTGAAATTTCTTACTAAGAGTCAACTCTACATTATTCAGCTTTTGATTATTCAGGTTGTAAGAAACTTCTACCAAAGATAATGGGAGAGGGCAAAGAAAACCAATGTTAAACACCCATTTAGGCAGACAGTTACAACAGTTCTGAACAAAAAGGCATGGGCAGAATAGAAAGCAGTAATGAAGAGAAAGGAACAGCGCTGGTATGGGCCAGACAGATTTGCTCTATCTGCTTTAGTTTGCATGGTAGATCATTTTACGTGTAATTTAGTACAACGGAAATGGATTCACAATGAAATGAAGTGACATATCCAAAATCGTAAATACGAGTAGAAGTCAAGACTTGAATCCAGCTATCTCAAGATTCCAGAGCTCAAATGGCCAGAGCATAGGAGCTTGTGCCTACCCACCTCTCCCCACTAATTCCCCTCCCTCCCAGCTCACAGACTCCAGCTTCAGTTACTCCAGAGGACAAGTTCGTCCCTTCATCATGACAACTAATTTACCTTTTCTTTTGCTTAGAAAACTCTTACTCCCATTCTACCTCGCTGACTCTACCTCATTTCTCAATTTTCAATATAAGTATCACTTCCTCAGAAAGTGGTACCCCAACCCAAAATATGATCCCCTGATACATGTCTCCAAGGCACCCAAGTCTTTTCCACTTCACCCATCATGTTCTGTGATGACACATTGAATTGTGTTTCCTCCTTTGATACCTCCTTCCCCACTGAACTACAAGCAGGACAGAGATCACATTTGTTTGCTCTTTACTTTCTATCTAGTGCCCAACACACAGCAATATACCACAAATGTTTTTAAACAAATGAGAAAGTGAGATATAGGAACTGTGTAAAATTAGCCATTATCTAAAATGAAAGTGAAAGTCACTCAGTGATGTCCGACTCTCTGTGACCCCATGGACTATACAGTCCATGGAATTCTCCAGGCCAGAATACTGGAGTGGGTAGCCTTTCCCTTCTCCAGGGATATTCCCAATCCAGGGATCGAACCCAGGTCTCCCACATTGCAGGCAGATTCTTTACCAGCTGAGCCACAAGGGAAGCCTGTATCTTAGATGTCCCTAATGCTAGTCTATCTAATAAGGTTAAGTTGTTGTTCAGTTGCTAAGTCATGTCTGACTCTTTTCGACCCTATGGATGACAGCTCGCCAGACTTCCCTGTCTATCACTATCTCCCAGCAATTGCTCAGACTCATTTCCACTGAGTAGATGATGACATCCAACCATCTCATCCTCTGTCTCACCATTCTCCTCTAGCCCTCAGTCTTTCCCAGCATCAGGGTCTTTTCCAATGAGTCAGTTCTTTGCATCAGGTGGCCAAAATATTGGAGCTTCAGCATCAGTTCTTCCAATAAATATTCATAGTTGATTTCCTTTAGGATAGACTGGTTTGATTTCCTGGCTGTCCAAGGAACTGTCAAGGTTAAGTTAGCCAAAAGCATTTAGAATTTATGGTGGTAGAGGATTTCTTAGGCTATTACGAGGGTGCCAAAGTGGGATATTAACCATGAGAAGAGACTACTATCCCCTTTATCAAAAACTCACTGATCAACACATACACGAGAAAGTCATGAAAAACCCCCTGACCCTGCAGCCCCTCACCACACTGGGAAATCATTGTCCTAAGGACTGACTGTCACTCCCTTGATTAAGAAGCCACGTTTCTTCTTATTAGCATCACAGTCATCATAGCACGGGCTGATCGGGGTTCCCAAAAGACAGTCTGATTAAACCACGTGCACAGTCTCATTACCGACTCTTCAACATTAATTACTGAAAACTAATCCAGGCTTAATCCTTTAAGGCTTTATACTTAAAAGACACAAGCCTGGCCTTCCAATAATGTTCCTAGTTTTTATTTTAGGCTTCACTCACAATAAAATTTGCTTAGGTAACTTCCTAGGATTAAAAATGCATTCTAGTTAAGCAAAGATGAAACACAAAAGCAAATTACCTCAGTTTTCTATTCAGTTCTGTTACTATCCAACTATGTGTACTTGGGAGGCCAAATGGTTTTAAGCCCTGTAATTTAACTACTTTAATTCTCCTATCTGTAAAATTTTAATCATCATTCTGACAGATGCATAGCTGGTCTGAGTGCCTTTGAGATTCTGAGTGATTGACCTTTGCTGTCACTCTGCAGCTCTAAGATAGAGAAGATCCTAGACTAGACTGTGCTAACCTGGGGAAAGTGAATATGTTGAAAGAGAGTGTGGTGCTCACTCCTGCAACCCATAGACTAAAACTGGGACTATACAGAGAAGAAGATTCTTATCAAAGAAATGAACATACAAAGTCTTAACCTGATGGTTACCTGGACCACAATTATTTGGACTTTGGGGGAATAATCAATTTTTAAGTTTTAAATTTCTTAAGCCAACGTCTTTTCACCTTTCTTATAACATTCATCCCTGGACATTTCGTAATCCAAATGCTTGTGATGCTAAAATGTGAAGTTCATTTTATGGGATGTTCATGCATTGTAATCCACCTTTGGTAGTTATTTAAGAATATTAAACCCTCATTTAAATCTCTCTCTCTCACACACACACACACATATATATATCTTTGTGTGTCATTCTTGGCCCCTGGGCAAGGATGACACACAAATTTGTGAAGTATTCCATATTTTGAAAACTAGAAAAATAAGATGCTTGTGTACACTGTATTATGCCAGTCTCTATGGCCATATCATATAATACCAGGATGGATGAACTGATCATAAAGATCTAGCTGGGCTTGCCGGTGGGGTGGATGTCACTTGCCATTGCTCAGTGACACGTACCACAGTCCCAGGGTAACCCTCACTCAGACTCAATCATATGCAATGATGCTAAAGCCCTCTTTGGAAGGTCCAGAGGCTTATACTTTATGTCTGTCATTGAAGAAGATTGTTGACATCTCTACTATATATCCTGAGAGCACTTTCTTCCATCTGAATCCTTTAGATAAAAACACCTTGACTCATTTCCTAGAGAGTATCTGCGCCTGGACTCTTCATCAGTCAGAACCTACTGTTGATACTTGTCAACATAGTGGTAACATAGGTTCCAATGGGCTTTGGAAAAATAAAGTATTCATAAATATGGGTGATTATGGCCAGCTGCCTACAAAGCTGAATGTTTTGAGCTCCAATATCTTTTCTATAAAAAATAGATATGGTATTTGCAAGAGGCTCCAATTCAGACTCTATGACCAATTACAGATTTTGTGTCTTTAGAAAAGTTATAGGACTGGAATGCAAAGTAGGAAATCAAGAGATATTTGGAGTAACAGACAAGTGTGGTCTTGGAGTATGAAATGAGCAGGGAAAAGGCTAACAGAGTTTTGCCAAGAGAACACACCGGTCAAAGCAAACACCCTCTTCCAACAACACAAGAGAAGACTACACATGGACATCACTAGCTGGTCAATACTGAAATCAGATTGGTTATATTCTTTGCAGCTGAAGATGGAGAAGCTCTATACAGTCAGCAAAAAAACAAAACAACGGGAGCTGACTATGGCTCAGATCATGAACTCCTTATTGCAAAATTCAGACTTAAATTGAAGAAAGTAGGGAAAACCTCTAGGCCATTCAGGTATGACCTAAATCAAATCCCTTATGATTATATAGTGGAAGTGACAAGTAGATTCAAGGGATTAGATCTGATAGACAACAGTGCCTGAGGAACTACAGATGGACGTTCATAACATTGTATAGGAGACAGTGGCCAAAACCATCCCCAAGAAAAAGAAATGCACTGAGGCAAAATGGCTGTCTGAGGAGGCCTTACAAAAAAAACAGAAAATAAATGAAAGGCAAAGGAGAAAAGGAAAGATATACCCAAAAGAACGCAGAATTCCAAAAAACAGCAAGGAGAGATAAGAAACCTTTCCTAAGTGAACAATGCCAATAAATAGAGGAAAACAATAGAATGGGAAAGACTAGAGATCTCCTCAAGAAAATTAGGGATACCAAGGGAATATTTCATGCAAAGATGGGCACAATAAAGGACAGAAATAATATGGACCGAACAGAAACATAATATATTAAGAACAGGTGACAAGAACACACAGAAGAACCGTACAAAAAAGGTCTTAATGACCAAGATAACCACAATGGTGTGATCACTCACCTACAGCCAGACATCCTGGCGTGTGAAGTTAACTGGGCCTTAGGAAGCATTACTATGAAGAAAGCTAGTGGGGCTGATGGAATTCCAGTCGAGCTCTTTCAAATCCTAAAAGATGATGCTGTGAAAGTGCTGCACTCAAAATGCCAGCAAACATGGAAAACTCAGCAGTGGCCACAGGACTGGAAAAGGTCAGTTTTCGTTCAATTCCAAAGAAGGGCAATACCAAAGAATGTTCAAACTAGCATACAACTGTGCTCATTTCACATGCTAGCAAGGTAATGCTCACAATTCTTCAAACTAGGCTTCAACAGTATGTGAACCAAGAACTTACAGATACATGCTGGGTTTAGAAAGGCAGAGGAACCAGAGATCAAATTGCCAACATCTGTCAGATCATAGAAAAAGCAAGGGAATTTCAGACAAACATCTACTTCTGATTCATTGGCTACGCTAAAGCCTTTGACCATGTGAAAGTGAAGTGAAAGTGTAAGTCACTCAGTCGTATCCGACTCTTTGTGACCCCATGGAATATACAGTCCATGGAATTTTCCAGGCTAGAATACTGGAGTGGGTAACCTTTCCCTTCTCCAGATGATCTTCCCAACCCAGGGATCGAACCCAGGTCTCCCACATTGCAGGTGGATTCTTTACCAGCTGAGCCACACGGGAAGGCCAAGAATACTGGAGTGGGTAGCCTATCCCTTCTCCAGGGGATCTTCCCGATCCAGGAATCGAACTGGGGTCTCCTGCACTGCAGTTGGATTCTTTACCAACTGAGCTATGAGGGAAGCTGCATGGATCACAGCAAATTGTGGAACATTCTTAGGTAGATGGGAATACCAGATCACCTTACCTACCTCCTGAGAAACCTGTATGAAGGTCAAGAAGCAAGAGTTAGAACCAGACATGGAACAACGGATTGGTTCCAAATTGGGAAAGGAGTATGTCAAGGCTATATATTGTCACCCTGCTTATTTAACTTATATGCAGAGTACATCATGCAAAATGCCAGGCTGGGTGACTCACAAGCTGGAATCAAGATTGCTGGGAGAAATATCAGTAACTTCAGACATGCAGATGACACCACTCTAAAGGCAGAAAGCAAAGAGGAACTAAAGAGTTTCTTGATAAAGGTGAAAGAAGAGAGTGAAAAAGCTGGCTAAAACTCAACATTCAAAAAACTAAGATGCCATGAAAAGATCATGGCATCTGATCCCATCACTTCAGGGCAAATAGATGGGGAAAAAATGGAAACAGTGACAGACTTTCTTTTCTTGGGCTCCAAAATCACTGTGGACGATGACTACAGTCATGAAATTAAAAGACACTTGTTCCTTGGAAGAAAAGCTATGCCAAACCTAGACGGTGTATTAAAAAGCAGAGACATCATTTTGCCGACAAAGATCCATATAGTCAAATCTATGATTTTTCCAGTAGTCCTGTACAGATGTGACAGTTGGACCAAAAGAAGGCTGAGCACTGTAGAATTGATGTTTTCAAACTGTGGTGCTAGAGAAGACTGTTGAGAGTCCCTTGGAGAGCAAGGAGATCAAACCAGTCAATTCTAAAGGAAACCAACCCTGAAGCTGAAGCTCTAATACTCTGGCCACCTGATGCAAAGAGATGAACCACTGGAAAAGACCCTGATGCTGGGAAAGATTTGAGCGCAGGAGGAGAAGTGGGCAGCAGAGGATGAGATGTTTGGATGGCTCACCATCTCAAAGGACATGAGTTTGAGCAAACTCCAGGAGATAGTGACTGACAGGGAAGCCTGGCATGCTGCAGTTCATGAGGTCACAAACAGTCGGACACGACTGAGCAACTGAACAATAACACATTCTCCCAGAACCTATCTTCACCTGAAAAGTGGAAATTCAATAACAGCAGTACCTATTTCAAAAGGTTGCTGTGAGGGCAAATGTTAATATGGGTAGTATTCCTACTGCTGTTGTCAGCACAGTGAAGGTGCTAATATTTGGATCTGAAATCAGAAATCCAAAAGTTTGAAAGAAGTAATTGAATTTAACAGCTCTGTACCTAACAGAATCTATATATATATATATTTTTGTTTGTTTGTTTGTTTGTTTGTTTGTTTTTAATGAAAATAACAGAAAACTGAACTCAAACTGGTTAAATGCTACTGGGGATTCACTGGCACATGTAACTGAAAGGTCCACAGAAAACGCCAGGGTCAGGCATTGTTTACGTAAGGTCCAGCTCGACTTCTCTGCAGTTCTCCTGGTTCTGCTCACCTCTACAAGAGGCCTCTCTTGCAGGCTGGCTCCCCCCACTGCTGTATTATGCCTATGAGCAGCTACCAAGGCAACATACTTTCTCCTTCACATCCAGGGAAGAGAACGTGACTTCTCACAATGAACAAGAGTCCTCAGCTTTGGAGGCCTTGAACTAGCCATTGTGACCAGGTCAATGCCATGTCCTGTTGTGCAGGAGTGGGCAGGCTGAGTGGAGAGGCGTCACACAGTGGGGAAAGGTGTCATGAATGTCCCACAGACAACCAGGAAGTCCACTACATTAACACAATACATGCTTAGTGGATGACAATGTATTCCAAGCAGTTTTGCTTTTTAAGGAAAAAAAAGTACCTATGAAGAAACATTGGATTCTGAGGTTTCTAGGATCCTAATAAGCCCAGGGCTTCCCTTGTGGCTCAGATGGTATAGAATCTGCCCACAATGTGGGAGACCCAGGTTCGACTCCTGGGTTAGGAAGATCCCCTGGAGAAGGGAATGGGTACCTACTCTAGTATTCTTGCCTGGAGAATTCCATGCACAGAGGAGCCTGGCAGGCTACACAGTTCATGTGGTCACAAATGGCAGGGAATACCAGTAGGCAGGGACTTCCCTGGGGGTCTAATGGGTAAGACTTGGCCTTCCAATGCAGGGGGTATAGGTTTCACCCCTGGTCAGGTAGCTAAGACCTCACATGTCTCATGGTCAAAAAACCAAAACATAAAACAGAAGCAATATTGTAACAAATTCAGTAAAGACTTTTCGGGCTTCCATGGTGGCTGAGACAGTAAAGAATCCTCCTGTCAATGCAGATGACACGGAGATTCAATCTCCCTGGAGATCCCTAGGTCTCCCCTCGTGGTTACAGTCCCTACAGTCACAAAGAGTAGGACATCACTGAGCGACCAACACTTTCACTTTCAGGAGCAGGCAAGAAGCTGGCAGGGACTCTGATCTGCCCAACAGAAATCCCAGACTATAACCTTCCAATTCCCACAAATCTGAAATCAAATGGAGAAACTGAAGGATAAAACTTTCCCAGAATTGGGAAGTGGTTTTTAACAATGAAAGCTCCTCTCCTTGCTCTTCCACAGGAAATCCACAAACACTCAGTCAATATCACTGGAAAGGCAGAAGCGCTGACACAAACAGGGTCTCTAGTTAGAAAGAAAGTAAAAGTCCCAGAACCAGCCTCTTAAGCTGATTTCCTTTTGCCTAAATAATGCATTTGCCTGGGCGTAAGGGCTCATTTGACTGTAAGATATTGAGATCCATGCAAGGTATGTAAGTAAAAAAAGGAATTTATTGGATGAAAACCAAGTATTTCCCAGCCAGCAATCAAAGCTGGCCTCAAAAGGGACTGGATTCACTTGACCAGGAAGTAAATATTGACTTGCTTTAGTCTCCTTTCTGTCACAACCAGCTTTCCTGGGTCATGAACCAGCTGTTCATGGGTCAGCCTTGGTTTTATGTAGTCCTTATTCAAGAGCCGCTACTGCATTTAGGGTTGGGTATCTGTCTTTGGCGTAAGAGTGATGGCTGGGGAGGGCCTGATCACCAGCTTAGAGCTGCTGCACACTTGGGAGGACTCAGCAGACTCTGAGAAGGGGAGTGAGCAGGAGAGTTAAAGTTACGGACACACGTTAGCTGTGTCTGTCCTTTCCTTTTCTATTACAGTACAGTCAGCATCACGTGATTTCATAAAAAACGTCAGAAAAATCGAAACCAGTAAAGGAACACGGACTAAGTCTAGATAACTAACCTCTCAGCACGGATTTCTGATGGGCAGATCACAGTCTCTGCCATTCTCCATTTTTATATATCCTGAATACAGCACAATTTCTTAGTTCTGCATTTTTCTTACCTGCCACGTACACTCATGCTTGTCCTTGTAACTCATACGATTGGAGAAAGGATAAAGAAATAATTGATGTGAAAGTACTTTAAATCTTTAAAATGATGTTATTTATACTCTGCACACTATCAAGCATCTCTTCTGAATTCTAACTGAAACCCCACTGTTTCTATGGAAATACGAGTTCAAGGATTTTTCATCAAAATAACCATTTGGGGTTAGTTCTCCTTGGTGGACACTCTTATATCTACCACATAACTGTGCAGAAGAGTGTTTTACAAGTTATATAGCACATACATAGCTATACGCTCAGCAGTCATGAAAGAGGAGCACTACAAAGGTTATGAGAGTTGGATCATAAAGAAGGCTGAGTGCTAAGAACTGATGCTTTTGAACCATGATGCTGGGAAAGATTAAAGGCAGGAGGGGAAGGGGACGAGAGAGAATGAGATGATTGGATGGCATCACTGACTCGATGGACATGAATTTGAGCAAACTTTGGGAGATGGTGAAGAACAAGGAAGCCTCTCTGAAGGACAGGGAGCCGACAGAGCCTCAGACGGTAAAGAATCTGCCTGAAATGCAAGAGACCCAGGTTTGATCCCCGGGTTGCAAGAAGGGGATGGCAGTCTCCTCCAGTGTTCTTGCCTGGAGAATTCCACAGACTGAGGAGCCTGGCGGGTCCATAGGGCTGCAAAGAGTCGGGCACGGCTGAGTGACTAAACACCCTTGTCAGTAACTGGTTATCCGGTCTTAGGTATCAGTCGGCTTCTCCTGGTCTGCTTGCTAATTTGTAAAATGATGAAATTTTTAGGTACTAAAATTTAAGTATTAGGTATTCTCTAACGCATCAGTTCCATCACTCTGTGTTCCAGACAGGGCTCCAGAGTCTTAAAGAGCTACTGTACCTAGAAAAAGTTACTCCTCAAAGGGGAGGTGAAAGAAAGCACAGTATTTCTCACATTTTTTAATCCCATATTTTCAGCAACTTCTGAGTACATTTAAAGTCTAAGTCTTATTTAATGTCTGAGGCAACATGTTTTCATGTCTGAGGAGATCATGTCCATCTTCTTCGTCCCCATCACGAGGGAAGAAAAAGTGGAAACATGAAAACAAATTTTAAAATTTTAAATTAAGAAAAAAAAAGCCAACTTTACTACCAAAATGACTGAAAAAAAGAAGGCCATGAAAAAAAACACAAGCAAACGCCAAACACCAAAATTCCAGTCTGTCAAATACAGTTATGTGTGATTAACACTCCACAGTTGAATTATTTAAACTCAGTAACTAGCAGGCCCAAGGAAACAAACATCATCAAGTACAGAAATCATAACCCCAATTATGCCACAATCCAAAACAAATCTCTGAACAAAGGGAAAAACTTGTTGCTTCAAAAGAACAAACAGGAACAGATCAGAAATTTCTTTAGCCTTTGTAGGAATAAGTTAGGCTAACAAATGTCCCTTTAATCCTAAACAGGGCTTCACTGGTGGCTCAGCGGTAAAGAATCTGCCTTCAATGCAGGAGCCGCAGGAGACACAGGTTCAATCCCTGGGTTGGGAAGATCCCCTGGAGGAGGGCACGGCAACCCACTCCAGTACTCTTGCCTAGAGAATCCCATGGACAGAGGAGCCTGGTGGGCTACAGTCCATGGGGTCACAAAGAGTCAGACTGAGTGATTTAGCACACACACAATCTTAAGCAATTTCTGCCAAGGGATTAAAATTTCCTAGAATAATCTAAAGTAGCCCTTCCCAATCCATCCCCAAACCCTAATAACCTAAGGCATCCATTGTATTCAAAGAACTGACTTCTCTCCTTTGCATCTAAACAGGAACTTCCTATGTACCATCAGTACATTTGAGAAAATCAGTACAATTTGAGAAAACAGTCAAATCGTATTTTAAAACTCCAATTCAGAAAGGCTTCCTTAACAGACTTAATACTCAGCACTCTTTGCACTTCATCTCTTTATAGTCGTTTGCGGTTCTTAACAAGCCACAGAAATATGCCATGCTAACATAAATTGAGTAGGCATCTGCTTCTATCAATTTATTAAAGACTTAATGATCTCCTTTAAACTTAATATTACATACAGCTTTATTTTTCATGTAGTTTTCTCTGGGTTTTTGTTTATTCACAACTTATTCAAAACTTCCATAGTGCTTGAGATAATGACAGCACCAATCAAAAAAAAAAATGAGTTGTATATTTTAAGTATTTAGAAACTGCTTTCAGGTACTGTGAGATATATCAAATTAGTAATTCAAGTAGTATCACTGAGAATTGAGTTTTTTAATTGAAGTATAGTTGATTTACAGTATTATATTAGTTTCAGGTGTTCAGTATAGTGATTCAGTATGTTTACAGATTACACTCCATTAAAAGTTATTACAAGATAATGGCTATAATTCCCTGCGCTATACAGTATATCCTTGTTGTTTATCTATTTATGCATAGTAGTTTTGATAGTTAAAATAAAAAAACACAGTAGAAAGAATGGATAGCAGACTATTACAGAAAAGCACTTAAGTGATCTAGGAGATAGAATAATGAAAACCACTCAATCACAACAGCAAATTATTTTTAAATGAGCAATCTAAGAGATCTCTGGAATAACACTAGGCATTTCAATATTCACATCATAGAGGTTCCAGAAGGAGAAGGAAGAAAGGGATTGAAACTATATTTTAAAAAATTATGACTGAAAATCCCCTTCATGGATCATACCTTGTTGTGGAGAAGGGGCTTGCTAACTCAATGAAGCCCAAACAGACCCACCCCCAGACATATCATAATTAAAATGGCATAAGTTGATAAAGAGATTTCTAAAGGCAGCAGGAGAAAAAAACAAAGAGTCTTATATAAGGGAATCCCCATAAGGCTATCAATTGATTTCTCGAGAGAACTGAGATTTTTAAGTATATTTGAAAAAAAGGAGGTAAAAATTAGCGAGTTTAAGTAAACACTCTATAGTTCTGAGTTGGAATTGGAAGCACCTATGTGAACCCATGATGTAGTTTATCGAAAAAAAAGATTATCTCTATCTTTGTCCACTAAAAAAGGCCTAGAAACAAAGACCAACTCAGTATCAATGAGCATGTTTAGCACCTACATTACAATCTCTAAATACCATTTCCCACTAAAATGAGTCAAGAGTTCCTTGGTGAACTAGCTAATTCTATTTGTTGGGCAGGAAATTTTCATGATGAGCCAGGAACATCTTGTTATACAAAAGAGGAGGAAGCTGTTATCAAAGACTACTAGAATCAATGTCAAAAGGACTCAGGAGTAAACCAGAAAAGGTATCACAGATCACAGACGGGCGGTTTGAAAACGAACGAGGACAACTACCACAACAGACTGAAACACATCAAATATGCTAAAATTTATGAGTTCTTAATAACACTTAAAAAAACGCAAGGATAAACAAACGGTCACTTTTGGAAAGTGAATGAAAACCAACTTTTGTTATTGTTGTTTTTATTATGGTAAAATACACATAACATAAAATGTACCACTTAAACATTTTAAAACGTACAGTTCAGGGGCATTAAGTACATTCACACTCTTGAACAATTGCCAGCACCATCCATCTCTAGAACTTTCTCACCTTCCCAAATTGAAACTCTGTGCCCATTAAACACTAACTCCCCATTCCTTCTTCCCCTCAGTCTCTGTTAATCCATTATTTTGAACTGGAAAATAAATGTTAAAAATGAAGCATTTATCCTGCTTTTCCCATAAGATCTGCATCTCAGTGTTAAAAAAAAAAAAGAAAAAGAAAGAGAGAGGTTACTTTTTTTTAGAAGTACTCCAGATAATAAATAAGGAATGTTAAAATTCAGAGTGTCACCGGGACTCCCCTGGTGGTCCAATATTTGGGAATTCACTTGCCAATGCAGGGGACACAGGTTTAATCCCTAGTCAGGGAAGACCTTACATGCTGCAGAGCAACTAAAGCCATGCATTGCAACCATTGAGCCTGTACTCAGCAACAAGAGAAGTCACCGCGATGAGAAGCCCACACACCACAACAAAGAATAACCCTGCTTGCTGCAACTAGAGAAAGCCCACGTGCAGCAATGAAGACCCAGTGCAGCCAAAAATAATAAAAAATTAATTAAAAAGTAAAGTTCTTAAAAAAACATATACCATTTTGTAAGCTCCAATAAATTAATGAATTAAGACAATGGCTACCTAATGGCTGATGACATCACAAAAGAAAACATTTTACTTCTGACACTTTCAAGTACAAACTGTGGGACTTTCCTCATGGTCTAGTGGCTAAGACTCTGCGCTCCCAATGCAGGGGGCCTGAGTTCGATCCCTGGTCAACGAACTAGATCCCACATGCTGTCACTAACGTTCACATGCCATTACCACAACTAAACGATTCTGCATGCAGCAACTAAGACCCACTGTGGCCAAATAAACAAGTGAAAACAAATAAATATATTTTAAAAATAAAGTCCAAAATGCCTGTCCTAGAGAACATAAATGATACTCTTGCCCATTTGACCACTGTTTATTAAATATAATCACTGAAGTCCTAAGAGATTTTGTTATTTTTTAAAGAGTTCTATGGGTAGACAAGTTTGGCAATCATTGATTTATATAAACTTAATCTGATTTCCTTGGTGTAAAGTACAAACAGAAACTGCCATGTATAAGTACCACACAAACATGTACCATAACAAGAACAGCAAAATGACCTGACTGGATCAAGACTAGAGCTAACTCCTAAATGTATAAGAAATAAAGTGACAGCAAAACACGTTTAATGACACCATGGAGATACAATCAGCAAAATACAAACCATGAGGAAAGCTAGGGATAATGATCTGATTTTTTAATAAAAAGCAAACAGATAAAGAAAATTTTAAAAGAAAGATAGAAAACCTAAGTATCAGAAGAGACTTAATATCAACTATAATGTATAAATCTTATCTGACCTTCATTCAGCAAATGATCCACTTAAATATAAAACTTGTAAGAAAACTGAAGTAATATAAACCTAAGTGGTTATGATATTAAGGAATTAATTATTTTTAGGTATGATTAAATACTAATGTTATATTTTAAAAGTTCTTAGAGATATATCTTTAGAGATTCAAGATTCAGATGTCTTAGATTTTTTTCAAAATAATCAGGGGTAAGGACACAGAAGAAACAAAAAAGGGTCATAAATTGATCATTGTTAAAACTGGGCAATAGAAAAAAGGATTCACTGTAATGTTTTATCCACTTCTTGCATGTGTTTGGAAGTTTTTGTAACAATTTTTTTTTTAAGGAAGAAAACTAAAACCCCAAATGCAATTCTTGAGTCTAGTGCATAACTCAAATTAGCTTTAGGCAAGTAATAGCTTTTATTATAATTAAGAAACTATTGATCTTCAATAACTCAACCTAAAAACAACTGAAATTCATGCTTTTCTTCTGCTATCCATGAAAACGATTTTCAGGACCAATTAAATTTCAAATAACTGTGACTTTTCAGGGTGATATAAATCTTACTGCTATATTTGTCACACTTGGCATAGTACTCCTATTAAAGATGTTCTTACAGTGAAATGTTGGTTAAACAATTTAAATAATTTCAATTCTAAAATTTCTAAAGATATTGGACAAATCTTCACTCAAGCTTTCTTCTTTCAAAGGTTGAAAGTGAAAAAAGTGTTAGTCGTTCAATTGTGTCCAACTCTTTGTGACCCCATGGACGGTAGCCCACCAGGCTTCTCTGTCCATGGGATTCTCTAGGCAAGAATACTGGAGTGGGTTGCGATGCCCTCCTCCAGTGGATTTTCCGAACTCAGATATCCAACCTGCATCTCTATGTCTCCTACACTGGCAGGCAAGTTCTTTACCACTAACACCACCTGGTAAGCCCTTAATAAGATGTAACACGAATATGTTAGTTGCTAAGTTGTGTCCAACTCTGTGATGCCATGGAGTGCAGCCTGCCAGGCTCCTCTGTCCATGGAACTCTCTAGGCAAGAATACTGGAGTGGGTTGCCATTTCCTTCTCCATGGGATCTTCCAGACCTTGGAATTGAACCCCAGTCTCCTGCATTGCAGGCGGATGCTTTACCTTAACGACCAAATGAAAATGTTTCTGCCTTCTTTAAAATTGTTGTTGAAGACAACATCCTTTACATTTCCTGGAGCACTTTATACATGTTCCAAATCAAAAGTTTTTTTTATAACTCACGTCCAGAAAAAGTTTTTGTTTTAAGGTGGTATAAATCTTTTTAATCATTCAATAAATAGTATAATGAATTTCCGGCTGTTGTTTTTTTTGTTCCAGCCTTCCAGGAAACTCAAATATAAATTTAATTACTATTCTGTTTTTTTAAGTGTCCCCTACTTCCATTTTACATGATTTATAAATGTTTATATGAATCATTTATTATAAAAATGTACCCTTCAGAATTACTAAAAATATGTCATTGATGCACAGTCTCCAAAATAGGCCTGCATCTTATAGTTTTCCCAGAAGCATGTTCTTCTTTTTCAAAATTACACTAATAATGATATCTTATATCTTATTGGAGTTTAGATCTGACAAAATGTGAAAGTGTCTTCAACAACTGTAAATGTAATAGGAAAATACTATTGTAGAAGAACATTAAAACTGGAAAAACTAGGGATGGAGTTAAGCCTTATTAAATACTTCAACTTATCTACCATATTTCAAAGAGCAATTTCTCACGTCCCTCCTTTTAAAAATTAATATGTGTTGAAGGAATTGGCCTTTGCTATACATAATTATTTGAAAACATTTTATATTCAGCTTATACTCTTTGTTCCAACAGAAAATGTTATGCAAGCCTCACATTTCAACATTATTAATAAAAAATTTCCCAGAATCATATGTATAAACATTTTCTTTCAGATCCTAATTATTCAACAAAGCATACTGGATCAATGGCTTCAAATAACCGTTACTGTCACTATCATTTGACTACCATATTATTAATCAACCACATCTCCTGGGGAGGAGGAGAATAAACAGTCCCACAATATGTATATTATAGAAATCATTTCTAGAGTGGACCTCTGGAGCAAAGAGTTTGGGATCAGCACTAATGCCCATCTACCTTACAAGCTAATTGAATCTCGTTAAGTTTTTCTTCATAAAAATGTATTTTAGAAATTATTATTTGAGCTGAATGTTAATAATATGAGCAGAACCTTTTGTGTTGTGTTTGAAATGCATAATATTATTTTCAAACTATCTTGTTATGCTAACCTATGACTGTTGTTTCTCTTGAGGATGTACTAATTTTACAGCAGATTTCACGGGCCATACATTCCTGGAAGATATTACCAGGCACTTCCCCCTGATGGATTTATTTCTTCTTTTTCCATATCCTTAGAGCCCTTGTCATTTCCCTCACTTTCTGGCATTTAATCAAACCTTCCCATGTGGCTTTACTTGGCTATTGTGAGGGAAAAGACAATATAATCTGGTGGTTAAGGACAAGGGCTTTAGAAACCCAGATGGGTTCTGCTTTCTACCTGTGTGACTTGGTACATGGCTTCTAATAAACCTGGGCATTAGTATCTTCATTTATGAAATTAGGATGATACCCACCTTGCAGGCATGTTACAAAGATTCTATGGTAATATGCATGAAGAGCTTGACACAGTGTCAGGATGACTATTATTTCAGCATTTTGGTTACACTTTTGCTGGGAACCAAATATGCAATTTTCTGGCCCAAACTGTGCAGTAGGAAAGAAGGATAAGCCATCAGCAGAAAATTCCCAGGACTGGAAGTTATGGACCATCTTCTACCCTGGTGACTAAGCATCTAGTCAGGGCTACAGAGCATCATGCAAGTAGTTGGGGACATAGAGGAGCATAAGGAATGGTCACTGCCTTTAAGGAGCTTACAGACTTTTAGACATGAAGTGCCACAAATAAAAAACAAAGCAGTATAGAAATAAAAAGGGGAGAAGAGACAAATCTCCCTTGTAGGAAAATTCCCAATAGCTGATGTAGCTGCCCTGCCCTCAAGGAGGCTGATAACTCCTTACTACTTAAGGATACACATCCTCCCAAAGAGGACAATATGCAAAGGGGGAACAAAAGAGTAATTTTACCATAGAGAAACCTGACAAACACTGCCTCAGCCAGATGACCAAGGTCAATATCAACAGTGGTTAAGTTACACCGATACTATGTAACCTTGATATGATGTGATGCTTTAGGGTACCTCTGTGGTTCTCCTTTCTGAAACACATAAACCCAGTCTAATAGTGAGAAACACGTCAGACAAATCCCAATTGAGGAACACTGTACAAAATACCTGATCAGTACTTTTCAAAGATGGTGAGGTCATCAAAATAAAGAACATTGAGAAAGTGTCACAGCGTGGAGGAGTCTAAGAAGACGAGCTGACTAAATGCAAGGTGGTATCCTGGATAGGATCCTGGAAGAGAAAAAGGACATTAGATAAAAACTAAGGAAATCTGTATAAAACAGCAACTTCAATTCATGTTAATGCATTAGCATTGGTTCATGAATTGTGACAGTTGAACTATACTAATGTTAAATCTTAATAATAGGGGAAACTGAGTGTGTGGCATAAAGAAATTCTACTATCTTACCAATTTTTCTATAAACCTAAAGCTGTTCAAAAGCCTAAATGTATAGGGTGTTGGTCAGGACTGACTGATATCCCTTTATAAAATGAAAAAAAAATACCAACAAGAAGAACATAAAAACTTCAGGCTAAGAGCAGATTCATACTTAGGTAAGAACAAAACAGAGCAGACCTATAAGCTAGAGGTTATCTATGTAGACAATGAGCCAAATCCACTCAGAGATCCATTTGATGCTCTTCTTCAGAAACTCTCCCAGGGCTATCAGCAGCATCCTAAAGCCTGAAGATGCCACCTAGGATATCAGTTTCAGAGGCAGCCCACTCCCTTCTCAATGCCAACCCATTCTGTGATTGGACAGCATATGTAGGAAAAACTGCTTTTGAAAATGAGCTTTCAAACTTTCTGTTAAGGGTTGTTTTCAAACAACCATCAGGCCAGAAGATGCTTTCATGTTTTATTAGGGGAACACAGTAGGCACATTTAAGGTGGAATTGTAATGAGATCCAACTAGTCCATCCTAAAGGAAATCAGTCCTGAATATTCCCTGGAAGGACTGATGCTGAAGCTGAAACTTCAATACTTTGGCCACCTGATGCAAAGAGCTGACTCACTGGAAAAGACTCATGCTGGGAAAGATTGAAGGCAGGAGGGGAAGGGGACGACAGGATGAGATAGTTGGATGGCATTACTGACTCAATGGACACGAGTTTGAGTAAACTCTGGGAGTTGGTGACGGACAGGGAGGCCTGGCGTGCTGCAGTCCTTGGGGTTGCAAAGAGTCAGACAGGACTGAGCAACTGAACTGAACTGTAATGAAAAGATAATGAAAGAAGAATGAAAAATTAGAACTATTAACTTAACCTCTAACATTGACCTGAGTATTATGCCCTCTGAGCAGTACATTAGAATCACCTGGAGAACTTTAAAAACTCCTCATGCCCTGGTCCTGGCTCAAATCAGAATCTCCGGGGTGGGGCCCAGGCTTCAGTACTTTTTAAAGCTCCCCAGGTGACTGCATTGTGCAGCCCAGTTAGCAATCCTCTGCTCCACAGGGAGTTAGTCTAAACTCTGAATATCAAATACTCTTAATTAAAGCTGGATTAAACCAGGCATCCTGGGAGTACAAAACCCTGAGATATTACTCAGTTGAATATAAAACTATAATTTTAACAATTTGTCTTTTTAAGTCAAACGTACACAGATTTGACTTTCCCTCTTATTCAGATGTTTCCACAGCAGAAGCAATTACCTCTTAAGTTCAGATCTTTTTTTTTTTCCCCTCAGTATACTTAAGGTGAGCGTGAGGTACAAACTAACTGAGAATAAGAAATCTTATCCCCATTCCTCCACCCTCCGCGGTTGGCCTTTCAAAACAGAAAAATAAAGACTTCTCTTAAATGTTTCAAAACAAAATAATTAAGATGTATCTTTGGGTAAATAACCCATGAAACCCAATGAGGTATTTCCTTTATTTTTTAGTAGTCACAGACTCAGGGTCAGTCAGGAAAATAGTTGCATAGTTCTGATTCTGCCAAATGGCTCAGTGAAATTACATCACAGGAGGGCTGTGCCCTGTGGGAGCTCTGAATAGCATGCACCCTTCAGCCATGTGCCTACTGCCTGCTGAGCTGTGGAGTGGGAGCCTTTTTCCAAGATATGAACTCTTCCTAAACAGATAAAACAGCATGATGACAATTTGCCCAGCCTTATTGGAGGAGGTTATCCAAACCTGACAGAGGATGCTCAACAAACAAGATAAAGACAGCTTTAATTGTCCTGAAGGCTTACAATTCATCCCAAGCAAAGTATCGGTGGCAGTGGCTAGACAGCTGGGTTTCTAAGAAAAGGGTAGCTCTTTCTACCATGAGAGGGATTACATCTTTAAGGCAGCCTCTTCTAAAGGCATTTAGATAGTAAAGGGGAATGAAAAGAACCCTCCCTCACCCTCGTCTGGTCCGATACTGACTCATTTCAGATGGAAAGGACAGCTGTAAAACCAGGACAGCACTTGGCTTCCAGGTGGTGGTGATATGTTTGTTTCCGAGGTGTAGGAATACTATTCAGCAATAAAAAGGAAGGGAATAGGTGTACATGAAGGAAACTCAAAAACATTATGCTTAGTAAAAGAAGTCACATATTGTATCATTCCATTTATATGAAACACCAGTAAAAGACAAATCTTTAGAGACAGGGAGTAGCTTGGTGTTGCCTAGGGCTGAGGGTGGGAGAGACGATCGGTGGCCAACGGCGTGAAGGGGCCCTTTTGGGGATGGACGTAAACTTATTAAAAATGATGGGAGTTACTGAAAAGGGATGGATTTTATGGTACAAAAATGACTGGTTATACTTTAGGCCTAAATAAAGTTCTGTTCTTTGGACAAACAAACAAAAAAACTTTTAAAAAGACGAAAACGTGCCACCTCTGCTGGATCTGGGAGTCGGTTCCTCAGGGGTCATGCAAGTCACCTGTCTGTCACTTACACGCCCCATGAATTCTACTTTCTCCCGTTTCCTCACGTAAAAAGTCAGCAGGGTGAGAGAAATAGAGGGTGTTAAGTACGTTCCCAAATCTTAAATTTATGCAACCACAGCAGACACCAGGACTGGGAATTTGAAAGGCAGTCAAACACAAAGGCTTCCTAATCTGGAAAAGAAGAAAAAGCACATGTGATGCAGAGTCCGGGCTCCACGGGACAGTAGACGGAGCCGCCCGAGAAAAACCGACTGCGGCAGAAGCCAAGTCGGGAAGCCAACTCGGGAGGCTGGATCCCTAAGATCCGAAAGATAGCCAGTCCGTGGATGGGGTTTCTCCCGAATACGGGGCATGCGTGATCACACCCAGGTTGGCCTGCCTTTAGAAGTACACCGTGGGAACAAAGTAGGAAGTTTGCCGCCGCGGGAGCACGAAGTCGGGAAGTTTGTTTCCGAGGCCGCGTGTGTACCTGGTAGCTCTCCTGGGGCCCAAGGCCTCAGCGTTCGCGGCGCCGCCGCTCCCGCCGCGGGGACCACTCCTCCCCAGGCCCAAGAGACAGGCCGGCTCCCTCGAGCCCTGGAGGGGTCTCCACACGTCGCGCAACCTCCCTGCCGGAGCGCGGTCCCGCCGCCGTCTCACACGCGTCCCGAAGGCCCTGACGCCTGCTCCCCCGAGGTCCCCGGGCCTCCCCCTCCCCCGGGGATGGACGCGGCGTCCAGGTGGCCGAGCCCCGCGCCGCGGGGGTGGCGCCGTGGCGCTGCTTCACCCCGGGGCGGGGCAGGGAGGAGGCGGGGGTGCGGGCGGAGCTGGACGGCCGCCACCCGGGCCCCGGGGCCCCGCTCGCACCCGCTCCCCGCGCGCCCCCCGCACAATGCTCATGCGCGCGGCGCAGCCTTTATAGCCGCGCGGGAGCCGCGCTTTCCGCACTCGGCGCAGCCGGGCGGATCCGACTCAGGTGCCGAGCCCCCGGCGTCCGGCGTGGGCTTGAGGGTCCCTGCAGCCAGCCAGTTCTCTCTCCCCTCTGTCGCTCCCAGTGTGTCTGTCTGTCTGTCTTCATAGCGCACGCTCCTCCTGGTCCGGGCTTGCACCTTGATTCTGGGTTTGGCTCGGTTTGCAGCCCGAGCGTCGCCTCCAGCTAGAGAAGGGGGTACGAGCCCCGAGGCAGCGGCCTCTCTGGGCTCCCCCTCTCCTTGGCGGTCCCTCGGTTTCCGAGGAGTGCGGGGGCGGGGGAGAGGGGGAATCCCGCACGCGCGGGCGGGCGCGGTGGGGGTGGGGACGCAGGGGTCTCGGTTGCATTCTCCGTCTCTCCCAGGTCCGAGTAGCCCCTCGACCACCAACCATGTGGGCATCCTGGATCCCGGTCCTCTGCCTCGGTGGGTACGCGCCCCTCCCCGCCCCCTTGCCCTAGCACCGAGCGCGGTGGAAGCTGGAGTCAGCCCTCGCGCTGTCCTCTCTCCGCAGGTGTCTGCCTGCTGCTGCCGCCGGAGCCCGTAGGCAGCGAGGGAGCCGGTGAGTTGCGGGTCCCGGCTCGCGGAGCAGGGCTTCGTCCGGGTGGTGGGAGGGGCTGCGAGCGGGCTCATGGAATCGCGCTCAGATGGAGCCGCCGGGCCAAGGCCAGGTACCCGAGCATCAGGGCGCAAGGGCTGGCGCTGCTGCCTGGCTCACCCCATTCATACCTACAGCCTGACTACTCCAGCTTCCCCGTTTGTCCCTCGCGAAGGAGCTCCTGGGGTCCGATGGGGACAGTCTTCCCAAGGTGCGGAGAAGCCTCCCACATTCCCCTTCCCCCCAGCAAGCCGAGCAGACTGTCAAGGCTAGGGGTATTCGTTGAGCACCACCGAGGGACACATTAGTCCCGGGTGTTCCGCGGCGTTTGGGATCAGGGAGAAGCCTTCAGACTGTCAGAGGGAACAGAGAGAGAGAGAGAGGTTTCAGGCTTGAGAGACACTTAGGTCGTTGTCCCATCTCGTCTGACCCTCTTTCTGTGTTTCCAGGAATGACCCCCTATAATAGCATCTATGGGCTCATTTAACATTCGAGAGAATCTAAAAATAGTTTGTTCCCCATCTAGAAGTCCGAGTAAGGATGTGTGATTAGGTGTATTTTATAAAATGTAAAAAGCAGACGGTCTTTTCAAAATCTATCCTTTATTTTCCTTGAAAGGAGAAATGAAGGTAAGTATTGCAGAGGACTGTATTCAGCGCCCCCTGACACAGACACACACTAAAGTCAGAGCTGGCAGCTAAAGGCAGAGCCTCTCTGGTGCGTTGGAAACTGGGAGGTAGGATTGAGGCAGTTTGGTAACAGGTTTGAAGCACATAGTATGAGGCTGCTGGTTTGGGTAAGGATTTTAACTTGACCGGCAATCTAGAGTGTTTCAGAGCATTCATAGTCAGCATTGTACTTTTCGTGAAGTCCTGCCTTCCCTTCCATGGAGGTATATAGTCCAGGGTACAGCTTGGCACAGAGAGCTCTTAGAAGAGGCTCCTTGTTAGAGGTAGGATACTCAGCTGGGCATATGACCAGATAGCATTACTATCTTGGGGAAAAAAAACTTTTTTTTTTTAAATTATTAACATCTGTTTCAAAAAGGCTTGGATAACCACAATTTCCAGTGTTTGGAAAATGGTATTTAATAACAATATTTAATAATTCAATTTAATAAATTTAATATTCACAGCAAATTGATGAATTAATATGTTTGTCTTGTTACATGTTGCCAAGGGCTTGTCCCTAACAAATTTTGTAGTAATAACTGGGATTATTCATCAAGTTGATCATGTAAAAACCTCAGTATTATCGCAGGCAGATTCTTTACTATCTGAGCCACCAGGGAAGCCCTCAGTATTAACAGTGCCTTCTAAAACTGCATTTGCTGCCTGATATATCTCCCTGCACGGATCTGGAGCAGAAATAAGCTGGTTCAATTCAGATAAAAATGCTCTGTTCTGAAGGGGACTAACTTCTCTGTTTCCTGCCTTGCAGGAGAGGTAGAATTTTCCTTGAGCTGTGTGACCTTGGGCAAATTAACCTCATGGCTTTATTTATTTCAGCTAAAATGAATGGTTGAGCCAAATGGTGTTCTTTAAAGTGAAGCATCTTTTGACTGATTTGCTTAAATTAAAATATAATTTTAATGCACAGCACTTGACGAAAACTGATATAAATGGCCCTCCGATGTAAAGGATGACTTCAATTTGTGTGTGTCATGAAAATGTTCCTCAGAGGTTCAACCCATATTTAATAGCTTCACCTCAGGCAACTATGTACACAATTATAATCAGAGTTGAGATTCCTGTATTTTTAGAATGAATTAATAAATGGCCAATGACTAACATTATTTTCTAGTTCTCATATATTTCCAAACTAATAAGAACTGAGAAAATTCTCCCATTAGACTTTATAGGGTCTGAGGACTAGATTAATTGGAAAACTTATTTTTGGCTTGCTAAAATCTGGAATGGTGTGAAACCGTACCTAAGTCAATATTCTTAACAAAAAGTGTAGAAATTAGGAAAGTAAAATTTTAATCTCACATCCTAGTTCCCCCACCACTACTCACCTAAAAGTCCCAAGAATGGTTATTACATTCTCTCCTTTCTCTTCAGTTCCCATCGCTATCACATGCTTTACCAGAGGCCTGGACATCAGGAAAGAAAAAGCAGATGTCCTCTGCCCAGGCGGCTGCCCTCTGGAGGAGTTTTCCGTGTTTGGGCACATAGTGTATGCGTCTGTATCAAGCATATGTGGTGCCGCTGTCCACAGGTAAGCCCGGATACACCAAGGGGAGAGAAAGACAAGTGTGATTATTTCCTTTCCCTCGTTAGCCATCTGGACACCCCCTCCCACCTGTTCTTTCTTTTGGTACCAATCTTGGCCATGGAAGATGGATACATTTTTGAGATTTTCCTGGATCTCCTTGCATCACCAACTACCTAAGGGAAGCTTTCTGAGTAAAGGCGAATTGCATTATTATTTGAGAGCTTGCTTCTTGAGATTCTAAAACGCTCTTAGGGCTTCCCTGGTGGCTCAGATGGTAAAGAATCTGCCTCCAATGCAGGAGATCTGGGTTCGATCCTTGGGTTGGGAAGATCCCCATGGAGGAGGAAATGGCAACCCACTCCAGTATTCTTGCCTGGAGAATCCCATGGACAAAGGAGCCGGGGGGCTACAGTTCCACTGTGACTCATGGAGTCACAAAGAGTCACACACCACTGAGCGGCTAAGCACAGGAAAGATTCCTAACCATGTACTCTATTACTGAGTTTTTACTATACGGCAGTCATTATTTTAACTTCCAAGACAACAGTACAGCTGTGCAAGGTAGATACAATTTTACCCCATTTTACAGATGAGGAAACTGGATTCAGACAGTTGTCAAGTATCTCGCCCAAGGTTACCATTGTTAGCAAGTGCCAGAGCTGGGACTGAAAGCCCAGGTCTGCCTCCAGAGCCCATATTCATCACCACTCTGCTATCCTGCAAAAGAATGGCCAGGATGACACTTCTTTTCAATGAAGTCCAAGGACAGGTAGTTAAGTATTTTGGAAAACTAAGAAAATCATTTGACGCTCTTAAAACTCTGATCCTCTGAGCTATATGTAGGGAACAGGATACTCCAAGTGTGTCCTTATTAACACTAAAGAAGTTTAATAGCACAAAACCATTTCCTTGGGCAAATTCTGTACCTCTGCAAGTTTTTAAAAAGGTTGCCAGTTTTTAAAAAGTTTGATGGCTTCCCTGCTGAACTGTTTTCTTGATTAGTCAGAGCAATAGATGCAACATAGCAGTATAAAGTCAGTCAAATGCCCCTGCAAAAGTTTGGATAGAACTCAGCTGCTCTTCTTGTGTTGCAGGGGGGTAATTGGCAACTCAGGAGGACCTGTGAGAATCTATAGCCTGCCAGGTCGAGAAAACTATTCCTCAGTAGTTGCCAATGGCATCCAGTCTCAGACGCTTTCCAGATGGTCTGCTTCTTTCACAGTGACAAGTAGGTACAATTAAATTGTTTTTACATTTGCATAAATATTTCTCCCTAACCCCTGCTTTTCTCAGCTCAAAGTCCTTGACTCTGATGGAAAAACTTGTGACCAAGCCTGGAGAAGTCAACTATAGGTTAAAGTCAGGGGATAGGAAGGGTCAGGGACACACTCAAACCAAACTTGGGTGAATGGAGGGAAAAATCATCTTGCTGCCAGAAGATGGCAATAGAAACTTGAATCGCCTGCAGTCAGAATGTCCCGACACTGAACAAATAACCCTAAAAAAAGAATGAGTGAATTCATTTTATGATGACCTCTTAAAAATATGACACAGTAGATTCATTTTGGTTCTTTGAAACTACATGCAGCAACTACTCCTGTAATTGCCACTCTATTACATTTATCGTCCTATAGAACTCTAAATTATTTGTTATTCTTTGATGGTAAAGAAGGAACAGGGAAAACATAGTCTTCTTTTTATTTTAACAGAAGGCAAAAGTGGTACCCAGGAAGCCACAGGACAGGCAGTGTCCACAGCACATCCAGCAACAGGTATGAAATACAGAACCTGTCTCCTAGCTGCCTGGCACAGCATTGGGAAGTTACAAATAAGTGTTACTGACAGAAGCTCTCCTTCTTTTTAAAATACTGATATTAAATAAATACAAAAAAAAATAATAAAATAAATAAATACAAAGCAAGTATCTTTACTGGTATATTAAGTAGGGAAACTTTCAGTATTATATTTCAAATTCCTTATCCTTTATTTTCATTGGTAAACTCTGGTACCACATGTTCTCTTTGAAGTCCTACTGTTTCTCCCTGATTTGATAAACTATACCTGGAAACTGGTCTAAGTATCTTGAACTTCTCGTTCCATTTGTCATATAAAAAATAAATGAGTGCCTGTCTGTCTTAAAAATAGCCAGGGATCATCCTTTCAAAGACTGTGGCAATTTAAAGTCAAAGAAACTAAGCACATTAGAATCTAACTCTGAGTTTCCAATCCTGCCTCAGTTGTGGATTTGGGATATCAAAGTCATGGATCGGGGGCACATTAAATATGTAGGTCTGCTACAGTCCTAACTTCTTTTTGGAGGCATTACTTCCTTAGTCCAGAAAATCATGAGGAAATTGATTTTTTTAAAAAAGTTTTTTCAAGAATGCCACTCCTTATCATGAGCTTTGTCCATGTGGGTTTCCTTCTGTGGAACTGTCTTCCTGTTGATAATGCCAAGTGCTTCTTTTGTTTTAGGTAAACGACTAAAGAAAACACCGGAGAAGAAAACTGGCAATAAGGGTAAGAGTCTGGATATCCATTTGGGAATGTAACATTTTTTCTCTCTCCTTTCTTCCTCTTGAAACTGCTAACGGAACCATTTGTTTGGGTGTTCACAGACTGTAAAGCAGACATTGCGTTTCTGATCGATGGAAGTTTTAATATCGGGCAACGCCGATTTAATCTACAGAAGAATTTTGTTGGGAAAGTGGCTCTAATGTTGGGAATTGGAACCGAAGGACCACACGTGGGCCTTGTTCAAGCCAGGTATCACCCTTGAGAAAATGGAAGGAGACTTGAATGGTGTCTTGAATGACAACAAATGATCCTTTTAGCGGGTACATTCATTTCAGTTTGGTATAAACATACTGAGTTGCAGACAGTCTGGATTCTCAAACTAAAGTCAGAATCTAAGACTGCCTGAGCAGACTGGTAGATGCTTCCTCTTTTGGAATAAAAGGATTTTGAGAATTACATGCTACCATTTGAGGACCAGAAGGCAGACTAAAGTCTTATTGCTCACATAGATTATCTCTGCACATCTACTTCGCTCAATTCCTAATTTCTCTTCACTGAAGGAGGAAGCTGTGATGTTTATTTCTCTTCCCTATCCTGTTGTTACTCTTTTTAGCTCTTTCCATATTCCCTTGATTGGCAATCTGAAGCTTAATCTTTTATTTTATAATAATATATACTGATGTCTTTTAGGATTATAACATGCTTATTAGAGAAAGCTTGAACAACATATAAAACACACAATAAACAAATTTCCTAAATATACCTCTGAGAGATAATCAATATAAAATGTTGTATTTCCTTTCAGTATTTTAAGAAAATATTTGATTATACTTATGTGCATTTCTTTTTCAAAAGCTCAGATTATAAAGATATCTTAAAACCTTTTTTTATCCTTCACTATTTTGAACATTTCGTATCACAAATATTCTTTGAAAAATGAGTATGTTCCTTAGCATAATTTATGTAACCATTCTATTGTTTTTTCACAATTGTCCTGTGCTGAACATCCTGCGTCATCTTTGTGCCACCTCTGATGAGTTCATTGGGCTAGATTCCCAGAAGTGAGATTGGGTCAAAGGGTTGTGACATTTTTAAGGCTTCTGATATAAACAGTTATATTGTTTTCTAAAGAGTTGATTCAGTTTAAACTACTCTCAGCAGTGTGTAAGGGTGTCACTAGTAGTATTACAAATATTTATATTTCATTTGTTCTTATGTTATTTTTTACAATTGGTTCTTAATTTAGATAGAATTTTAACTTTTGGTGTTTTTTTGGCCACACTGTGTGGTATGTGGGATCTTAGTTCCTCAACCAGTGACTGAACCTACAGCCCCTGAAGTGGAAGCTGAGAGTCTGAATTGCTGGATCGCCAGGGGAGTCCTCTAGATAGAATTCTTTTGGTGTGAGAATCTTTACATTTGTTGTTTCTTATACATAATTTAACCACTGTCCCCCCAAAAAACTGAGCTTTTTATTCCATTTGTGATGTCAATTTATAACTTTAGACAAATTTTCTTTGATCTGTATGTTAATTCTAACATCTTTTCTACAATGCTTTGATTATGGTAGCTTTAGTGTACATTTTAACATGTCATAGGGCAAATTCCCCTCAATGTTTTTCTTCTAATATTTTTTCTTTGCTATTTTTCCCCAATGGTTTTTCAAGATGAAAGTCTACACTATTTTGTAGACTCATACAAAGACTAGCTTCTCTATAAACTTCCTGCTTTATAATTTTTCTATTTTACAAAGAACATTAAATAGATAAACTATGTCAAGTTTATGTTTAATTAGAATAAAAAAATGTCTCATTAAGGATGCACAAATAAGACTAAACCACATAATTTGGATAGTTGCAAAATGACCATAAAAATGAAAAAGTTATTCATGACATCTGATTTTGTGACCCAACATTATATACCAGGTATGCAGAAATCATGCCACCAGAAATGCAATGAGTGCAATACTTGTCCTTCAGAAATCTTGACTTAATGGCAGTTGATAATGCTAAGATCTTAAAATATTGCACTGATGAAATGTTGACTTATCTAAAAACTAAACACAATAAATTATGCTGTTTTTTACTCAACATGGGTTCTAATGAACAGAGTGGTTATAAAAGCTGAAATTTATTCTATGTAAATAGTAAAATTTACTATTAAATCTAAAAAATCTCAAATCTATTTAAATATATGTAATTCTAAGATTGGCAAATGTCAGTATCCTCTAAGAAAAATTCAGTATTATAATACTTTATAATTTGTTTGCTTGTAAGTTCCCTCACTTTAAAAATGTTGGCCTTGGTGTCACTGAAATTGCCTTGTCTGATCAGAGAACCGGGTTAATAGACCCAGACTGTTCAGAGCTTCCAAGGTCCCTCCCTGAAGCAGGCCAGGCCTCACACCCACCTGTGATTCAACCATCTGGTGCCCAACTCTAAAGATTTTCACTGCGCTCAGTGCCCTGAGCCACTTGGTCCAGGTGCTTCATGTAGTTTAGGAGTCGGGCAAACCTGAATTTTAAATGTGGTGGTTGGTTTGTTTGTTTTTTTTTTCTAGGTAAGTTACCTAAATGTTTTGGGCCTCCATTTTTTCATTTATTAGTTGGGATAATAATTTCTACCTTATGGAGTTATGAAGTGAGATTAGACTTGTAGCAGGTATTTAACATATTACTCAGAATCCAATAAACCCTCAAGGTAGCAATTGTTTTTGTTACATTTCTGAAAGAACCCTAAAACTTCAAGATGCCATACCTTAGTTGCCTGTATGCTATGGAATTAAGAAACTTAGGCATTGTCCAATTTACAGGCTTTTTAAGAGGTACATAATGTTCCTTGTTTATCTTTCCAATTCTCTCTGAATAACTTTTTCTTTTTTTTTTTAACCTAGTGAACATCCTAAAATAGAATTTTACTTGAAAAACTTTACATCAGCCAAAGATGTTTTGTTTGCCATAAAGGAAGTGGGTTTCAGAGGGGGTAATTCCAATACAGGTAAGTAGACTTTGGTAGCTGGGGAGTGACACAGAGGAGGTTATGAATGATCAGACACACAAGACAGTGTTATGCTATTTTATATAAGCAGATGTGAAACTCTTCCCCCTGGAATTGATCTTGGTTAGGTCTGCACTTGATCATCTATTTAATTTTTAATGGAAAACATACCAAAGGGTTTACTGATATTGCTTATTAGAAAAACAAAAACATGACATTGTGAGTTTCAATCCTCATATTAGATAGGGCAGATGTCACATTAGAGAAGTACCTGTTTAGAATGTTTAAAAGAAATGAAGATCAACAGACTCATCTAATGAATGCAGATGTGACAGAAACAATAAGAACAGAACTCTGGACCTTCTGAGGGGAGACTTCCTGTTCTGAGTCTGTAGTGGTACTAATCAGCCACTCAGGGGCTAGATGGAGAGAACAGGTACAGAAGTGGGAGTCAGTTCTGTGTTTCTGACTGGTGATTGATGTAAAGAAAGGAAATGTGAGGCTTCTGGGAGGTGATGGGGGATGTAGTGTGGGTTGTGAAGACAAAAAAATAGGCCTGATGGATAATTAAAGTTTCCCATCCAATGCATCTGTTAAAGAATTGAGCTCTTTGTAAGTTAAATTCTTAAACTTCAAAGCATGAAGTTGGTACAGGGACAGAGAAATGTCATTTGAGCAGTGGTGCTGTTCCAGTTTGCTTCTTTTTCAAACCTAGGAAAAGCCTTGAAGCATACCGCCCAGAAATTCTTCACTGCAGACACTGGAGTGAGAAAAGGGATTCCCAAAGTGGTGGTGGTATTTATTGATGGCTGGCCTTCTGATGACATCGAGGAAGCAGGCATTGTGGCCAGAGAGTTTGGCGTCAATGTATTTATAGTTTCTGTGGCTAAGCCTATCCCCGAGGAACTGGGAATGGTTCAGGATGTTGCATTTGTTGACAAGGTAAAGAGTTGAGAGATGTCTTTTGTTATAGTAGTGACTCAGTTTTGGACCTCAAGGGGTAGTGCTGACTGGCCCATATCTGGATTAACTTTGAACATTCAAGATTTAACATTTTCATAATTTTAAAGAAACAAATTGTAATTCCTTTGGATATCTTTTTTGGGTCTCTCCCATTAGGCTGTCTGTCGGAATAACGGCTTCTTCTCTTACCACATGCCCAATTGGTTTGGCACCACAAAATACGTGAAGCCTCTGGTACAGAAGCTCTGCACGCACGAGCAGATGATGTGCAGCAAGACCTGTTATAACTCAGTGAACATTGCCTTTCTGATTGATGGCTCCAGTAGTGTTGGAGAAAGTAATTTCCGCCTCATGCTTGAATTTGTTTCCAACATAGCTAAGACTTTTGAAATCTCAGACATTGGTGCTAAGATAGCTGCAGTACAGTTCACCTATGATCAGCGCACAGAGTTCAGTTTCACTGACTACAGCACCAAAGAGAATGTCCTAGCTGTCATCAGAAACATCCGCTACATGAGTGGTGGGACAGCTACTGGGGATGCCATTTCCTTTACTGTTAGAAATGTGTTTGGTCCCATGAGAGACAGCCCCCACAAGAACTTCCTGGTAATAGTCACAGATGGGCAGTCCTACGATGATGTTCGAGGGCCTGCTGCTGCTGCACATGATGCAGGTAAGGTCCATGTCCTTTGTATGGGAAGGGAACTGGGAGGGTTTCAGTCAAATTTAGGGGTAAATATAAGCTTAAATCTTGTTTGAACATCTACAGGATGGCAGTCATTGGTCTATGAGTTTTCCCCAGTATTAACTGATTTCATTGTCAGAGCAGCCCTACTAAATCTTATAGATAAGGAAACACACTCAAACCTCACCTAGTAAGTGATGAGGCCAATATTAAAACCCAGGCAGAGTATTAAAACCCCAAGGGATTGGGTGGTTAAGGCTCTGTGCTTCCACAAGCAGCACAGTTCTGATCCCTGGTTGGGGAGTTAAGATCCCACATGTTGTGTGATGTGACCCAAAAAAATTAAAGGAAAAAAATAAAAGATTTTGTAATCCTCTAAAAAACAAAACAAAAAACCCAGGCAATTACAGTTTTATCATAGCTTACTACGAATCTATTTGCTCATTTATCCTTTTACTTTTCAATCTGGCATGGATTTTCTAAGATCACCAATAAAGATTAATCCTAGTCTAGATTTCGTTTTTAGTCTTCCTCCCCCACCCCCCACTTTGAGATAATGAAATTCTATTATAAAAGGATATAAAAAGTTTCTTTTTCTTACCCTAACCTTAACATTACTGTTGGCAAAGACCACTAGTTCATGAAAACATTAAGCATGTGTGCTGCTGAGATCAAACAGGCCAACAAAAAGCTGAGATTCCCTTTCCTGGGATTAAAAACTGAGTGATTGGGAGTCCATAAATATTTAAAATACAAAACCACTAACTTTGGAGGAGGAAATGAAGAGTCTTACATTTTCCTACACTCCTCTGTGCTTCCTTTTCTCCACTTAATTCCTAATATTTCCTACTTCCCTGGTGGCTCAGCTGGTAAAGAATCCGCCTGCAATGCCGGAGACAAGAGTTGGACACAACTGACCAACTTTCACTTCACTTTATACATTTATTAGCACCTCTGCTAACGCATTTGTGTACTTTTATAGGTATTGATGGAATAGTTTATTAAGTAGGACAGATAATGGATACATGAAATTTTATATATACATTGGCTTAATGTATTCCTCAACTAACTTATGGTGAAGATGTTTGCTATCATACTCCTTAAAAGTATAACTTACTCAGTTTATGCTAACAGGATTGGATTTAGGCTAAATAAAGTGAACTAAATAAATTCAAATATATCCTCCCTATATGATTAATTGAACTTAAGAAGTTGGGCTACACTATTTTCATGAAAGTTGTTATAAATCAGAATTATTTCAAGTAGCTTTTACATCATCTAAACCTGCTTTATTTATATCTTAAGTATTCACAACTCTGAGTACTTTATATAGTGAGGAGGAGGCTGAAGCTTTGGATAGGAGGGGAGTAGCTATTTTAGAAACTCAAAACTTTATGGGGATTTCACTCAGTAGATATAGATGGTAGTCTCCATTTCATAGATCTTTCTTTCTGGATGTTTTCATGTTAATACTTTGGCCATGTTACATGGCATGCAGGTTCCCCAACCAGCAACTGAACCTTCACCTCTTATAGTGGACGTGTGGTTTTTTTGTTTTTTTTGGGGGGGACATGTGGTCTTTAACCACTGAACTGCCAGGGAAGTCCCTGGCTCCTTTTATCAGAAAACTTTTGCTTTGAGATTAAAGACTTTTTTTTTTTTAACTATTGGCCAGTTTGCTAATGTAACACATACAGAATGAAATGGGAGAAAGTTTTCAACAGACTAGTCATCATTCCCCAGAAAAGAGCTTTAGAAGACTTACCTTATTTGTATGCCACACCTTCTGTGTCCTTCTTTCTTGCTGTATTATACTGGCCATGACTCCAGAATGATGATTAACTGAAGTGATGACACCAGGCAGTCCTTTCTCATGCCAAACTCAAGAGGGGACGTTTTCACCATTTCACTAAATGTCTGTTCTTGTTTTTAGGTTACCAGGTAAAGAAAGCTTCCTTCTCTTTCTAGCTGTGTACTGTCATGAATGGATGTTGAACTTTGTTATCAAATTACTTTTTCCTTTCAGTGATCATGTATTTGTTAAGATGGTAAATTACATTGATGGCAAAACTTCTGGTTCTGACTAAATTGGTTAGCCAGTCTCATTACAATGACTGTTAAAAACCTACCCAAAAACTTGATACAGGGGATTTACTTGTTCAGGCATTTTAAGGCAGTTTCGTGTGCAACTGTGTACTTATGTGTGAAAAATATATACATGTAATTTTATGCTTCCCTTGGTTAGGAAGATCCCCTGGAGAAGGGAATGGCAACCCACTCCAGGATTCTTGCCTGGAGAATCCCCATGGACAGAGAGGAGCCTGGTGGCCTACAGTACATGGGGTCGCAAAGAGTCGGACACGACTGAGCAACTCATGTTGTAATTTTATGCAACTGTAACTTGTTCTTAATTCACTTAAAAATACTTCCATTGTAGGTATCACCATCTTCTCTGTTGGTGTGGCTTGGGCACCTCTGGATGACCTGAAAGATATGGCCTCTAAACCAAAGGAGTCGCATGCTTTCTTCACAAGAGAGTTCACAGGATTAGAACCAATTGTTTCTGATGTGATCAGAGGCATCTGTAGAGATTTCTTAGAATCCCAGCAATAATCGTGACATTTTGACAACTGAAAGAAAAAGTGCAAGGGGATATAATGTATAAGTTGTATTCTAGTAATACTGAAATACTACATAGCATACTAAAATCAGAGAAAACTATTAAAGATGGCAAAAATGTAAGCAAATAAGCATTCATTTAAAGATACCTTCTAATTACATTTTAGGCTTGATTGTTCAGAACGCTTCATAATCACAATCCTTAGAAACTCAGGAAAGAGACAGTGTAGATTATTAAGAGTTCTATTTTAACATGCATATTAAATGTATAAATATGCAAATTCTATATAGCTCAATAAAAGAACTTGATATTTAGACCGAACGCAACATTCCTTCTCTAATTATTACATATATAAGGAAAATGAAAGACAAACAGAAAAAAGCTCAACTTAGTTAAAATATATTTTGACCCAAGTAGATGTCTTAGTCAATCAACAATATAGATGTTATATCCTTTAGGATGTAATATCCTAAAGTTGTAATTACAGATGAAATGGAAGCGATTTAGGTTATCAAGCCTCTTTTGTATTTTCACAACTTATAGCAAATATCACACTGAACAAGATAGCAGCATTTGCCTGGTATTTTTCTATTTATATCCTTAATTTTATTGTGTATTGATGTATTTGGCTTGTACTCTAAAAGTTATCAATGTATTGAAAAAAAATTAGGTTGGTAAAGTTTTACTTACCACTTAGAAGCATTTAGCTTTAAAGAAAAGCACATCTTCCAAACAGCTGAACTGCAGGAAAAACTATTTAAGCAATAAAACAGCTAGTGACTTAAGGTGTCTGACTTACTAGTCTGTGTGTCTCTCCCTAGGGCATGGTAAAATTTCTTTAACTACTTCATGTGGAAAGACCAACTGAGTTTCTTCTTAAAATCATGCAATAAGACCTTATTTTTTTTCAATTACTTATTGAATGCCATTTGTTCTAGGTATTATTCATAGCCAGTACCAGGTTAAACACTAGGAAATACTTTTGAGTACATGGTTCAACAAAGTTGTTTTGTAATTAACAGTATTTTTACTGTTGTGAAGTTGGTTCCTAAGAACAGTGATCCAAACTCCCTTAATGTAACTATCATTACCCCACCAAGAACTCTCCCCAGATAGAAGTGCTGTCATATTCTATCCCATCTTCTCTAAAGACCGTGTTTTCTACTCACACATACACTGATCCTATCTGAAATGGTTTACAACCACCCAAACCAGTTAACCTGGAAAAGATGTTAACTGGTTGGAATATTACTCCAATACATCTTTTGAATTTAACAATTTTAGTTTGTGTAAAACGAATGAAAGGACTATGTATCAGAGGCAGAAGTGAAATTGTCTTTGACACTACATAAAAATTTGACAAAAGGGAGAATGCAAAGTCAATGACTCCCCTGACCACCACCCCCTGCCCCTTATTATAAAGCCACAAATATGACCAATTCATGTAACAAGAACTTTCATTTAGCAACAGAAAAACAGGTTTAACATTTTTTTTTTCCACAATAGACAACTTTTAGCTGAGAAGACCAATCCTTAAAAAATTTAAACAAATGTCCAGGCTCTAGTCATTAGCTCTTTTAAAAATTTTACCAGGAACAAAAGTTTTGAGGTAAACAGGGAAGCTTATATTTTGACTTGAAGAGCAACAAGAGAGCATAAATGAACACTTTAAATTACTGTCAACTTTTTAGAAGTAAACATAGTCACGATAAAGGGTTAACAACTAAAAGAGGATTTTTAAAACCATATAATTAAACTTTCCAGGTATGCCTAATATCAATTATGCTAGCTCATTTATAACCTTTAATGTATTAAATGAGACCTTGGTATTCAGTGGATAACTTAGAAAATATGAAAAAAGTACATGAATAATATGAAAATATTAAATACTGAAAAAGTTAACACGTGAAAGTCTGTATATAAAAATATTCTCAAACTTTACATATAAGTCACCATTTAATAGTCAAATGAATCTACATAATTTCCCATAAGTCACAAACGAAAGCACACAAAATGAAAATATTCTTTTTGCATCCTTTTAGTCTCTTCCAAATGTTTAATATTGTAGAGAAAATACAACCAAAGTAGATAAGAGAAAAACATATACTGTTTTTATGCATTTCAGTTTTAATACATTCCAAAAACGGTGAATGTTTATGCATTGCCATAATGATAATCACATTTCAGTTAAAACAGTAATCATTGCCTTGGAACAGCTGCCAGAAACAATACTAAGCTTTGGAAAGCTTGCTCTTCAATTATTTTAAAAACAAAGGGGTGGGGGGGAGAGGAAGACAAAAATGCACCTCTAAGTTGGATCTTCAACTGAGAAAACCAAAACCCCAGTATTTTAAGGAAAACTTCTGAAAAGTTTTAGTGTTTCACCAGCCATGACTAAAATTGCCACTTGAATTTTTATGGTAGGTGGCAAAATATCTCAAAGTATATATAATGTATTATTATTTTTTGCAGTAGGCATTCAAATAGAATAAGATGCCTACTATTAGGCATATTAAAATAGAATTTGCCAAATTTTTCTAATGTTTCCAAAGTTTTCTAACGTTACCTTCTAATTCCATTTCCAATTCCCTTCAAAAAAGGATATTACTTGTTGAAGGAAAAGTTTAAAGATACTAATACTTAACATCACTTATGAGGATAAGTTTTAATTAATGAATAATACAGTTTATTCTCTGCTGAACTCTTCTGTGGGAAATATGTTTGGCTAGATAGGAAAAACAACACTATTAACTGAAATTCAGACTTAATAAAGTAGTAGGATATCTTAAGGATGATATAAAACTGCATCTCTGCAACTTTTTTGGGGGGGGGTTATTTTTAATTATCTAAACTTCAATAGAAGATTTTCTCTTTAAATCCCCAAATGGGGTGAAATACTTTTAAAAAACATTCTTAATAGTATTAACTGTTATAATCTTGTTGAAGATTATCAATAAACAGTATAAAATTTAAAAGAGCATAAAAATGAAGGACTCACTGAGAAATCATCTCCATTACCTAGTTTAACGATGGAGAGTAAAGTATTGCACTTTATTATTTAACACAAAATAATGTAGCCAACAGTAACATACAGGTACACAATTTAATATTTATTATATGCATTTTATATACATTATTTTTCAACAGCGGTACGTTCGCTATGTGGTACAATCTTAAAAATTTGCTGATTCATAGTTTGTAAAACAAAAACCTTACAAAACTCATCAAAACTCGCAAACTGATCAGAAAAGTTTTTTGGAAGACTAGAAAAAATACTTTATTGTCTTAATCATGCATTACACAAACAAAATCTTTAGTTACACCATAAAATTAAGCACATCTGAAAAAATAAAACAGGGATAACTAGTCCAAACACAGCAGATTTCTGTATCCTGATTCAACTATTTTTGTATCCTATTTGTATTTCAAATTTTACTCCAAATACTTTAAAACAAGATAGTTTTGTCTGGAATCATGGTAAACCAAGATATGTATCTAGGGGGAGTCACCTTGGTATGTAACTTAAACTATAAAATATTCCATTTTTAGTCTATTTTAGACTATCAGAGAGTTCCAAAATAGATATACAGGTTCCTTTAGCACATTAATAAAAGGATATAAAGACCAACAAAAAGTGAAATAAATAATAGGCTATTAGCAAGATGGATAATCCTTGATAAATAAACTTGTAAATACAGTAAGATGTACAAAATATCACATAGTGATAGGATGCCAAGATTAGTTTTTTTATTTTTTATTTTTTAAGAGTTCATTTGGAGTACTAAACCCCACCGTTTCATTTTAATACACTTAATAGTCCTTGGTTTAAGAAGACAGTTACGTGATGATGATGGTGATTTAGCATCTTTATGGAAAGACTTAGCTGAGCTGTATTATGCAAAAGAAGGAAAGAGTGTGGTTACACGGCAGCGGGTCAGTGAGATCTCTGTGTTTCAGGGTTGTATAATGCAGAAAAACTTCGATACAATCTTGAGCACTGTTGTGACAGGCTAAATATATAAAAAGACTTATAAAAACTAGAATTTTATCCAAACATTTTGTGCAACTAATGCTAAAATATCTTAAGTTAAATTTTCTTTTTTTATTTTTTTTTTAAAGCAAAATAAGTTTAAAAGGGAATCTGTGGCATTCAACCGATAAACAGAAGATCACTAAGAGATGAAAAAAGCTACTCTTGGAGCTCACTTCCCCCCAACAAGAGCACCACATTCCTAACCCTAAGGCAGCACACAGAGTCCAAAACAAAAGTCTTTTTGTCAGATCAGACTCCACATTGGCTTAGAGATACCTAAAAGACAGACATACGCTCAGTTCATATCCAGTACAGGCCACAAATAATGGAGTCCTTTTTTTGTCCCATGAAATACAGTAATTACAATTAAATTAATGAGCCTGACGTTAAGATGTGATTTCCACCAATTTATGCCTGCCCAAATAGCCTTCACCAGGCAGATCATATGTAGTGTCATATCATTAACTTTTCTGATGGCAGTGATGCAGACCCTTTGTGTCCAAGCAAATCTGCTGTTATGATGAGAGTTTTTGTTGATTCACACAAATACTTTGGCAAGGGCATCAGCCCCTGCACTAGCAATATATGCTTTTGATGGATGGAAAGCAACGTCATAAATTGATTCATCTAGTTTCTTCCTATGTGCTGTTATTTCCTGCACACATGTCTTGCTGTCCAAATTCCACAATCTAATAGAACAGTCATGGCCTGTAAAAGAATAAATAAAAAATGTTACTGGGTAATAATTCTATGATAAAATTTGCGGGCAGGACAGGAAGTTCAGACTTACTTCCAGACATCAAATAGATTCCATTAGGATCTACTGCTAGACTTGTAACAGCATCCAAATGAGCTACCATAGAATGGATCATTTTACCTAAATAAAACATAACAGAGAAGATTAAGTTTTCAAATAGTTACTAACTTGGGCAATCAGAAACCATAATACAACAGCAACATAAAACAATCTCAGCAACAATAAACAACATATAATTTACCATTTTAAACATTTGAGAGGGGACAATTCGGTGGCTTTTAGAACTTTCATCATGATGTACAATCATCACCATTATCTAGTTCAGAACATTTTCATCTCTGCGAAAGGAAACCCTGTACCCATTAAGCAGTCACTCCCCATTCCTCCCTTCCAAGTCCCCGGTAAGCACCAATCTCTTTTCTCTATGGACTGGCCTATTCTGAATGCTTCATACAAATGAAATCATACAATAACATGTGGCTTTTTGGGTCTGCCTTCTGTCATTTAGTTCCTCCACTACAATAATATTCTAAAGAGAATTTTAATTCTAATGCAGAACTTTTCCAATTACTTCAAAAAACATCTGTGTAACATGAAACTGATGGTATTTGATAGTGGAAAACAATGACTATAAAGCTGCATTAAAAGCTTAAGGTCATAAAAAGGGGAATTAAGAGTGAAAACAGAATCTTTCTCATTAAGAGATGCTTTATTAAGAGATTGTTTTATACACAGAGTTAACGTTAAATCACCAGAGAATACATTCCTATCTAAACATTCTGATACCATCATTTATCTTTTGAAATGTCAATTATCTTATATATAAGAAACAAGAAAGGGGAGAAGGGTGGGAGTACATCAGAGAAATTACTCCGGATTTCCCTAGATAGTAACAAAAGCACTATTCTAGAAAATGTCATTTAACTTCACTGAATTCTTGGCAAGCAAACAGATTCAATACTGAGTTGAAATTTAAAAACAAGTTGTGAATATAAATTGTGTTGCATACTTTGGGACAAGGGCATCAGCCTCTGCACTGGCAATATACACTTCTCATGGTTGAAAGGCGATTTAAGTTGATTCACTCAAGAAACAATAAGATGGCAAATACTGATATCTTTAAAAAATTTCCTCCCTTTTGGAGAATGGATACATGTATACATATGGCTGAGTCCCTTTGCTGAAACTATCCCACCTAAAACTATCACAACACTGTTAACTGGCTATTCTCCAATATAAAATCACAAGTTAAAAAAATTTCCTCTCCTTTCATTCAGCAATGAGTCTTTATTACTCAAATGCCTGGGCTTCTCCTAATGAGAGATGGAAGTCTTTCTCCAGAATTCTATTTACAGTCATTTGATATGCTGCTTGTCCCCTGAAACGTTCCACACTGAGACATGAAACAGACCTACTTTTGTTATCTGCTATGGGGCTTCGGTCACTGACCCGAACACAAACCCACAACATAATCAAATGTGCAAAAAGTTACTCTGAAGAACATAAAAAGCCTGCGACTTTCTGGCAATACTAAATGCTTATCAATTAAAGACAAAATTAGTCTCTCGTCATTTAGGCCACATCTGTCTGTTTTTCATCAATATTAACAGAGTAACTGTAACAGTTTCTCTCTACTATCCTGAGAAACAGAAAAATCATTCAACATACTATTGTGCTAAGTTGCTTCGGCTGTGTCCAACTCTTTGCGACCCTATGGACAGCAGCCCACCAGGCTCCTCTGTCCATGAGATTCTCCAGGCAAGAATACTGGAGTGGGTTGCCATTTCCTACTCCAGGGAATCTTCCTGACCCAGGGAGCGAACCCGTGTCACTTTCGTCTCCTGCATTGTCAGGCGGGTTCTTTACCCCTAGTGCCACCTGGGAGACATCACAACATGCTATTAGTCCAACATAATTCATCTACTGGTTCTAGACTCTTATTCGTTTCAATATTAAAAAAAAAAAAAGAAAAAAAGAAAAAATTCAGAGTATGAAGAGTTGGCCTCCAGCCCAACGATCTCAAAACATTAGGGGATAACTATGAAGTATCATTAGCTTCCCTTAAAACATTAATTCTGTGATGGTGGCTCTTAACTCACAGATCTAGTTCTGACTTCTCTTGTGAGAATGACTGTACATCTACTATGTGTATCATGTCTTAAACCAAAGAATTCTTTCATCCCTAACTATGACATATTAGAGTCAACCCTTGTCTACATAGTCATGAAGTCACTTCAAAATTTAAGTGACCCTTCAGATTGGACCAATTATAAGGAGGTGCAATTCTGAATCAAGTTGGATGCTGGGTTTCCACTAGTGACCACAGAAGTCAAAGTTCCTGGCCCTTCCTTCATCAGCATATACACGCAGCTTCTCACATTGAACCAAATCCACCTCTGCTCCACGGCACTGCTACCATCTCTCTTCCCCCACCAAGATTCTTTCTTCCTGTAACCCAGGAAAAAGAGGACACATGCAGGCTCTGATTCTCTCTTCCCCAGCACCTTAAGCCCTTTGACTTGTGCAATCTATAAAATGAAGAAACAGACTGATACCAATGTCTCACTTACAGAAAGCAATATACCACTTGTCTGTAAGATTGAAGAGGACAGGATACTTTGTTTTATTCACCAAAGATCAAGAAATGTGCTGAGGATATGGCAGTTTTGCTGAATGAATGAGGCCATAACCAATTCAGGACCCTCTTCCTCCAACTCCCCCCGCACTCCTCCCAGGTTCACCCATTAGCTAAGTCTTGGTCTCTTGGTTACAGTATATGCAATTCAAATTTGTGTCTCTACTGAAATTTCAAAAACCACGAGCCCTGAAGATCTCTCTGAAACAAATACTATAAATGGAAACTTCTAAATCCTCTGTAGTCAAGGATCTACCATACAGTGTGACTTGAGTATCTTTCTAAACCAGTATTGCAGATCCCTGGTCAAATATTCAAGTGGTTTTCATAGTGCATAGTGTAAACAAAAATCCATTATTCTTAGCTTGGCTCTGAAAAATCTGGCTCAGTAGTTTCTGCCTTCCTTCTCCAAACTTACTTACCTCTTTGGCTTTACCTCTAAGAAACTTCTGTTTCCAGCCCAAATTCCCACTTCTGTGCTTCTACTCAAAATATACCCTTATCTGGAATTTCCTACTAACTTCTTCACTTAAAAACAAACAAAAACCTTACCATCCTTGCAAGGAAAAACTCAAACCTTAACTTTACGAAGACTCCTTCATCTTACTGCATTATGCATGAACATGTGTATGTATGAGTGTGTGTGCGTACACTCACACTATTTTCCCCAGGCAACAATAAGACCTCGGAAAGCAGAAATAACTTATACGTGATAGTAGCCAGTGCAGTGCAAAACACTAAATGTACTTTTATTGTTAAAATCTAAATACTGACTCCATTCATACAATCAATTTCTACAATGTTTCAGATAAGAAACCTAATAAATTACTAATCATTTGATAGAACACTATCCTATTAAAAATTTAGCTAACCACCAACACCAGTTATAGGGATATTTGAGTGTATTGTATTTAAATGAATTGCCAGTTTTCAAGACAAATTTCGTTAAAAAGAACACACATGAACTCAATTTACAGTTTAGCTCAAGTGTTGTATATATGTGTATCTCTGTGTATGAGAGAGAAAATGAGAGTGAAATTTTCCATTGTTTAGAGTCTAGCGCTTCACATTATCTTCACATTAAAGATAAGGTACTAGCTAGTTAACACACAGAATTAATTGGTAGAATCTGTAAACAATCTAAGTCTACAGGCACCTTATTTCTGATTTCTGCCAGACAAAAAGCTCTAAAGAACCACTTTTTCCTTTTATTATAACTACTAAAATTCCTGAACCTTTCCTTACAAATATAAACTTTCAACAATTAATACAAAGAATCTTTTTAGAAACAGAGTAAAGAAAATTATCTCTCTGCTCTTGCAGCAAGGGAAGATCTTTAAGCTTCATAAAAATGTTTAAAGAATTGATCTGATACGGTCTTAAACTGAGACATTCACATGAATATGAATCTTCTTTCCCGTGCAACATATAGACCTATGAGTCTCCATTCTCTTCTCAACTTGTTCTACTGAGTTCAAAGGAACGTGTCCAAGAAAAGTGTTATTTGAAGAAAGATATTTCTAAAACTCAGAAAGACTAAAATTTACAACCATGTCCTATATAAGCTACAAAGAAAAATCTGTAGTTCTGATTTGTTGTCTTGCTTGATAATTTGTTGCCCTGCAATAATGTTTCAATTAACACTTTAGTTTCTTATTTGGAAGTCTTTCAATACTTCTAATTGCTTTAGCTTATCAAAGAAGCCTCTCTTTGCTATCAGACTTTTCCCGAAAGAGAGCAAACAATACGAAATATTTTGGGTAACGACAAATGATACAGATATCCTTAAACAAACAATTCTATGGCCAAATTAAAATTTAACTTGATTTCTATATAACTGGTATGCTTCCTTACAAACAAAAAGTACAGGAAAGGTGACAATAAACAACTGCCACAGAGTTCAATTTTGCATATAGGGTTATCGTTACCATCTTTCTAAATTCCATATATATGTGTTAGTATGCTGTAATGTTCTTTATCTTTCTGGCTTACTTCACTCTGTATAAGGGGCTCCAGTTTCATCCATCTCATTAGGACTGGTTCAAATGAATTCTTTTTGACGGCTGAGTAATATTCCATGGTGTATATGTACCACAGCTTCCTTATCCATTCATCTGCTGATGGGCATCTAGGTTGCTTCCATGTCCTGGCTATTATAAACAGTGCTGCGATGAACATTGGGGTGCACGTGTCTCTTTCAGATCTGGTTTCCTCAGTGTGTATGCCCAGAAGTGGTATTGCTGGGTCATATGGCAGTTCTATTTCCAGTTTTTTAAGGAATCTCCACACTGTTTTCCATAGTGGCTGTACTAGTTTGCATTCCCACCAACAGTGTAAGAGGGTTCCCTTTTCTCCACACCCTCTCCAGCATTTATTGCTTGTAGACTTTTGGATAGCAGCCATCCTGACTGGGTGTAATGGTACCTCATTGTGGGTTTGATTTGCATTTCTCTAACTAATGAGTGATGTTGAGCACTTTTCATGTGTTTGTTAGCCATCTGTATGTCTTCTTTGGAGAAATGTCTGTTTAGTTCTCTGGCCCATTTTTTGAACTCTGTGGGAGAAGGTGAGGGTGGGATGTTTCAAAAGAACAGCATGTATACTATCTATGGTGAAACAGATCACCAGCCCAGGTGGGATGCATGAGACAAGTGCTCGGGCCTGGTACACTGGGAAGACCCAGAGGAATCGGGTGGAGAGGGAGGTGGGAGGGGGGATCGGGATGGGGAATACGTGTAAATCTATGGCTGATTCATATCAATGTATGACAAAACCCACTGAAATGTTGTGAAGTAATTAGCCTCCAACTAATAAAAAAATTAAAAAAAAAAAAAAGAAAGTGAAGAGGAACTAAAAAGCCTCTTGATGAAAGTGAAAGAGGAGAGTGAAAAAGTTGGCTTAAAGCTCAACATTCAGGGAAAAAAAAAAAAAAAACAACAACTGCCACTATATCATCATTTCATCCACTGATAATTTTAAGAACATATTTAAAATGCCCAAACCAGAAAGTGATCTTCTATGTTACACTAATTCACAACAGAATATAAAGATAAAAATTTCAAACAGAAGGGTTTATAACTGTCATCACATGAAGAAATCATAATAGGTAAGCAAGATGTTTTGGGCTTTCCTGGTGGCCCAGACAGTAAAGAATCTGCCTGCAATGTAGGAGACCGGGGTTTGATCTGTGGGTCAGGAAGATCCTCTGGAGAAAGAAATGGCAACCCACTCCAGTATTCTTGCCTAGAGAGTTCCATGGACAGAGAAATCTGACAGGTACAGTCCATGGGGTTGCACAGTCAGATATGACTGAGCAACTAACACTCACAAGGGTAAAAATTAACAAACATTATAAGTGTGCTGCATTAAGTAAAGCAAAAATCTGAGTTAAATTGCCACAGTTTAACGTGGCAATTTTCAAGGTAGGAAGTCAGTACAGAAAATAAGATAACCTACTTACCCGTTTTATTGTCAAAAAATTTGATGTGTCTATCTTCATGAGCAGTTATTGTAACAGGAAGTGTGGGATGACTTACTACTCTGTTAATGTGATTACTGGATTGTAAACCTAAAAAACAAAGGAAGAAAACATACCAAAATTCAAACCTTCAATGTAATGTGGAATCTAAAGAAAAAACATACAAACAAAACAAAACCAGATTCACAGACACAGGAAACACATAGGTCTGATAGTTGCCAGACAGGAGGGGAGGGAGCGGCAGGGCAAGAGGTGAAGAGGATTAAGAGGTACAACCTCCAGTTACAGAGTAAATAAGCCAAGGTGATATAATATACAGCATAAGGAATATGGTCAATAATATTTCAATAAGAAACATTATGTAGTACACCTAGTTTAATATTGTCCATTAACTATATTTCAAATAAAAAAGAAACAAAAACTTCAATTGGAAGTTAAATGATGGCCTTTGCACTCTTACCAAAACATAAGAATCACTAAAAACTAAAGCTTTTATATATTAAACAAAAAATATGAGAAATAAAACTAAGATTCTAAAGATACACAATTCTAAAAAAATATATAAGCTAGTATGTCTTATAATATGGATGGATAGCACTATGCTCAACTTTAGAAAAAAAAAAAAACTGGAAGTATTTTAATGCAGACTGTCAATATAGGGTGGTTTAGAATTTTTAAATTATCCCAAATCCACAAATCATTGCTTTTAATAAATAGTCCATAAAAGAATTGAGTCAATTAATGAAGGAAAAAAAATCATAAGTGATAATTAGGTGTTTGCAAGAACAAACACTACCCCCTCCCACAATGACCAAAAATACCGAAGAACTGTAATTGATATTCTTAGCAATGAGACCTTTTCTTTACTACCAAGTTCTTAATTTTTATTCAGCTTAGTGATGAGGGAGAAAAGAGAGATCAAAACTAATGGGAAAATACTGTCAGCATTTATTAGACTAAGTAAATTGATCATTCTATACGTATACAAGAACTCTTCACTGAACTCAAACACATTGAAAAAAATAATCTATGTAAGAGGAAGAAACTAGGGTTGAAAAAAGACACTGCATATATATTTGTTTTTAGATTTGATCACAGCCCATTTAAATATTTTTTATAAAGTGACTTTTAAAAGAGCAATCATGAAAAATCAGAAGTAAAAACTAAACAAATGAACTTAACTGTATAGCCAATCAGTATTATAAGCACAAGTGACTTTTAAAAGCACAGTAATTAGACTGTCTGTATCTAGTAAAATATACCCTCTATTAGTAACGAAATTCTTTTTGGTGGTATTGCAATTATTCTGAGATGACTTTATCTGTACTGTTACATAAATTAAATGAGAAATTGTGATCATTTTGCAGAGAATCAAGAGTTTTTATATTTGTTAAAATAAGATAAAAATATAAAACCAATGAGATAAATCTGAATCAGAATTGGAAGCATCTGAATAAAATTTATCAGTCTTTTTTTTTTTCCAGTCTTTTTCTTGACTAAAAATGCACTCTTCAGCTCTATCTACTGAAAAATCTAAACCAGTGGCCAACTCAAGAGCCATGAAAGCCATGAGGACTGACTCAAGAGCAGAGCACCTATCTTGTAGTCTCTAAATGTCATTGTCCACTAAAAGAAACCATGGCTCCTTAGAGAAATGACCCATTTCAGATCTGGGGTGCAAAATGAACAAGATGAACCTAAAACATCTTGTCATACCAGAAAGAAAAGCATCAACAACTAACAGGGTTATGTCATAAGGGGAGAATCAGGAGCCAACCTGAATAAGCTCCCACTGGCCAAAGATGAAATAATCTGAGTAGCAATTAAAATGATACCTGTTAACAGACTGAAATAGATAAAATGCACTTATTCTAAGAAAGATTATAATGGTAAGAAAAACAACACCCCAAAGACTCACTTCACTGGTCACCTTTGGAGGATGCTAGGGAATCACTTCATCATTTTAAAAACTGGTAAATAAAGAGGAGGAGTGGGAAGTAATCATTTATCTTGCCTTTCCTTTATAATTGCTAACTCCAGGTAACCAAATTACTGATAAGGGTTGTCCCTTCTTATAGAAGCAATCTAGCTAATAAGTGTAAAAGAAATGATAAAATTAGAAAATAATTTTTGAACAGTTAATGAATTAATGGATCCAAGCAATGACTAGAAACTAAGAGAAAGACAGACCAAAGAACATTTACTTCTGATAAAAATTCACAAATTATTACAAAATAGTCTTGCCAAAAACATTTAAAAACTTTAAAATGAAGACAAATAAAATTTTGACCCTGAATTTGAATAAACCTCTAGATCTACAAACAATTTACAGGAAATAAAATGAACAGGAGGAGCACATTAAATGACCGCACAAGTATGCAACTGGTAAAATTCAAACTATGGGAAACTCGACCCAATTTCTTCAGTTAAAAAAAAAATGCAAGGGGAATATAGGAGACAGAGGGGGAATCCACAGATGAAGACAGAGGTGAGACACCTACCAACCAACCACAGTGCATGGGCCTTATTTGGAACCTTATTTGAATAAACTGTAAAATACATATACCACATTCTATACTTACAACCTTGGCCATTTACACAGAACTACTAGAGCTGGAAGATGGGTTCATTATATATTTCTCTACTTCCACATGTGTTTTCATTAAAAACCTAAAATTATTTCACTTGTTTTCTTTTACCCTTACATTTGCTCTACTCACTTACCTGTCCCCACACACTTATCCAAGTTTTTAAACATAATTTGAGGAAATAGCAGAAATAAAGTAAATAAGTACACATTGAAAGTTATTCTTTTTTCATTCTAAATTCAAACAGTCAAAATATAAAAAGTAACAGGTTACCCTCTATTGTAAAACAATCCTTTTTAAGGTTTCAACCTTACCAGAAAACTTACCAGAATCCATCTGTGATGAAAGCATCACCAATGACTGTGATGTTTCTAAATCATAAATTACTGTACTACCAGTGTTGAAAGAGGTCACCATATGTGCTGGATCACAGCCTATAAAGTCAACTGATGTAGGTATTCCATGTTCTGAAAGGAGCCCAAAGAGATATAAGGTAAACACAGTAATTCAGAAATCTCTGCTTTTCTAGTAAGAAAAAGGAATTTGAGTATTCTTGAAATAATGTTAATAATGAAAAAGCAATTGTGTTAGGATGGTGAGATATAATAGGTAATTTATTCTCATTTACTAGAAGTTTTTGTAACATTATAAGAAAAATACATCTAGAAAGCCCTTAAAGAAAGAGACAAACAAAAGCTACTGCTCTCCTATGCATTTTCTTCTAAGAGACAAAAATCCTAGGTGAGTTTATTGGCCCACCTGCAATTTTTAAGTTTTTTTTAATGTGGATCATTTAATAACTCTTTTATTGAATTTGTTACAATATTGCTTCTGTTGTTTTTTATGTGTTTTTTTTTTTTTTTTTTGCCACAAGCCATGTGGGATCTTAGGTCCCTGACTATGGATCAAACCTGCACCCCTGACATTGGAAGGCTAAGGTTTAACCAGGGACTGCCAGGGAAGTCCTGCCATTATATTTCTGACTGTAAAATGATAAAATAGCATTCGTACACCACTACCTAGGGAGACTGTTCACCTCTCTGACACTGGTTAGCTTCAAGCAGCAAATGCAAATAATATTTTTGGATCTGTGAAAATGAAGCTTTGGACTCTGGAACTCACTGAGGCAGTACTATTCTTAAGTAGCTAAAGCAATTTCTCTAACATGTTAATAAATTCCACTGTCCAGATCAATGCACAATTATGTGAATTCTGGAGTAAGCAAGAAACAAATTACTTAAATGAATTTTCACCTCAAAAGCTTAAGTAAAAAAAAAAGCTTAAGTAAATTAAAAAATTAGTAATCACTGTAGTATCTAGAGATTCAACAAAATTAAGCATAAATGTTCAAACATTCATCTAAAATGTTTTAAAACAAAACATTTATTTATAGTAAAAGGTATGATTTTTTAAAATAACTTGAAAAAAAAAAAAGAAAAAAAAATAACTTGGAAAATAATGCCAATATACAAATAATATAAATAGATGCACATACTGTCATGAGGTATATTAAACCCTACTTTGACAGGAAAAGATTTGAAATCAAGCATGTAACTAACTCAGTTTGCACCTCCCAGTTAAGGGTGCTATTGCAATGATTATAGCTAGACTTCTCAACCAGTGTGCTCATATGTGGTTTACAGGTTTACCTGGGACCCTAAGCCTTTCCATCTTTGTCCTGGAGCTGTTGGAGGGCCTTCTGCTGTTCTGTGAGTAGCCTCATTTGCCTACTCTATTATTAGACACAGATAGTTCTATTCTTTAAATAGGACAGTCCTGAAAAAGGTCAAAAAAGCACTGAGCTATAGGATATACTTGCAAAGCATAATGCAGGGAACATGGGTTCGATCCATGATCTGGGAAGATCCCACATGTCTTGGGGTTAAACCCAAGCACCACAACTACTGAAGCCTATGTGCCCTAGGACCTGTGCTCCGAAACAAGAGAAGCCACTACAATGAGAAGCCCTAGCATTGCAACTACAGTAGCCCCCGCTTGCTGCAACTTAAGAGAAAGCCCACACGCAGCAATGAAGACTCAGTGCAGCCAAAAATAAAAAAAAAATTTTTTTTAAAAAGGCACTCCGCTACAGGATATCCCTGCAAAGCATCTTTCTTGTTTATAAAAATATGACTAGGAATAAAAAGATTATCACAGATTTATAAAATTCTTTCAGTATCTCTTTTGAGCAGTAGGAAGTAGTGAAACTACTTTGTTCTTTTTATCTTCTAAATTAAAAAAAAAAAAAGAGATATTTTTCAAAGAGGCAAAATTTACTCACCTCTGTCTCCATTGTAAGTGCAAATACATGGCAATTTTTCTTGTGGACTCCATAATCTAACAGTGCCATCTGCTGAACAAGACAGTAATTGATTTTTTATGCCACTATAAGCAAGACCCCAGACAGCATCTGTATGAGCAACTAAAGTGCCAGCTAGAACATTTGGCTCTGTAAGGAAAGAAACAGAACAAAAATTAGCTAAAAGAAGTTTATAAGAAATGCTTTTGTATATAAAGATAACTACATAATTAAGTACAAAGACTACACATAAAGGTCGTAAGATAAACTAATGTGTACACAGTGGCCATCTCTAAGTTGTGGAGTTATGGGATATTTATATGCTACCTTCTAATACTTTCTTGTATTTCTGCAATTTTCTAAAAAAGGAACATCCACTTTTTTTTTTTCTTTTTTTTATTATTTGGAGGCTAATTACTTCACAACATTTCAGTGGGTTTTGTCATACATTGATATGAATCAGCCATAGAGTTACACGTATTCCCCATCCTGATCCCGGAACATCCACTTTTAAATAAACAGCTTTACTGAGTGAGATACAACTTCCACGTCATAAAACTCACCAGTTTAAAGTGTCAATTCAATGATTTTTAACATATTCACCAAGTTGCACAGTCATCACCGTTATCAATTTTAGGGCATCTTCATCACTTGTTAGCTATTTCTCCCCAACTGTCCTCTCTGCCTTTCTGCAGCCCTAGGCAACCACTACATATTTTGTTTCTATAAATTTGCCTACTCTAGACATTTTATACAAACGGCCTTTTCTGACTGCCTTCTTTGACTTAGCATGTGTTCAAGGTTCACCTGTGTTGCAGCATGTGTCAGTGCTCCATTTCCTTTTACCACCAAATACTATTCCAGTGTATGGATACACTACATTTTATTTATCCATTCATCATTTGATGATGGGGGCTAATAATGATGAACATCATTTGTCCTACAATTCTGTTTCTCTACTGAATTCCCCCTTTCCACACATATTTCTCACAGTTCATAACCTCCCTTTCACATGAATAATTACCTCTCATAATAAATTCACTGTGGAAATACAGCATTGAAAGAGGAACCTTTCCTCTACCCTTCTGTCACCCAACCTATGAATCGACTAGTGTCTAAATCCGTATTCTCCATGTTTCCAGATGTAAGTAAGAAATTACCCTCCATTCCTGAAAGGGCAATTCCACTGGTTATTCTGGATTCCATTTCCCACACTAATTTGCTTTTGTGTTTAGTTTTTCTACTATACAGATTACCCTCCTCCTTGGGAACATTACCACAGCAAGCAAACATGCTTCAAAATCTCTAAACCTAACAAACAAAACTTACATCAACCTCCAACCAAATAGCAGAGAAGCATAATCAGTAAATATGCTTTCTTACCTTCCATTTACTTTCTAAATCATCTGATACTATCACCACAACAACCCTTGCTAAAATAATCAATGATGAGTTCTATCAAATCTAATAAAATTTCCCTTCCTTCTTTCCTTCATCACTTTGCTTTTCATCCACATATACCATATATGCCTCGGAAGGTCATCCACAGGTCCTTTTACCTTGTGGTCTCAGCCCCAACATCCGTCCAGCCAAAACCTGGGTGATCAGTTACCTTTCTATACTTAGTATTATTAGACTCTCAGCAACATTTGAAAGCGCAGACTGCTTCTTTCTTCTCAAAATGGCTTCTTCTTTTGGTATGCTTCATGATTTCACTTTCCTGAATGCCCTCCTACCCCACAGGCACGCCTTCTTAGTTTTATTTTTTTTTTTGGTTAACTCTCTTGCTTTAGTCACCCCACCCCCACATGTCAGAGTCCCTCAGGAGTCTGCCTTGTCAAAACTGATGGCATCTACGTGATACTGCCTTCCTCTTAACATGCTTAAAAACCAAACTCAGCATCCTTTATCTTCTCACATTCCCATTTCAATAAGCTACCATCATATACTCAGTTGATCATGTCAAAAATGCAGAAGTGGTGATGGAAAAAAGTTCTGAATTAGTGGTAATGGTTGCATAACCCTGCGAATATGGTAAAAACTACTGCACTTAATAAACTACATTTCAAAAGGGTGAATCTTATCATACGGGAATTATACCTCAATAAAGCTGTTTTAAAAAAAAGATGACTAATCCATCATTTTATCCACTCAATCCAATTGATTAATAGATTCTGTTTATTCTACTCTATCTCCCCAGCATGTCTTAAATCCACTTCTCTCTAACTGTTCTATTTCCTTCCACTCTACTCTTGGCAACATCATCTTCTCACCTATCTACCAGATCACCACTCCATTCTTCTCATTCCAAATCTATTCTCCTTGCAAAAGTCAGAGTTATCTTTTTAAATCCTACTCTCCAGGTCACTCACTGGCTTAAAATGGTTCACTGACAGTTAACTTTTATAAAGATTTTGGCTTGAATGTGATTATTTTAGACTATATCTAAAGACAACTTTGGCTGTTACTCTCTTACATTACTGTATCTTCATATCATTTATCACAACTTGTACCTATCCATCCCCTTGCTTATGTGTTTCAATCTGTGTTTTTTTGTATTAGACTAATTCTCATTTCTTGATGTATGCTTTAATATCTGGCAAATTAAGGTGCTCAGTGTGTGTTAAATAAAAGACCGAAGAGTTCTTAAATTCTTTTAAAATGAACCATTAAGTAAACCATTTTTTAACCATTTTCATACTAATAAACATTCATTTAAATTTTTATAGTTACAAACAATGCCCTTATAATTATATTTAAATATATGCACAGGTATTTCTGTTGGCCAGATTCTAAAAATGGCATTCATGAATGAAAGTTTCAGTTTTTTTAAATTAAGAAATTTTTTTGTCCCTCAAGTTCATTGATTTATACCCTTATGTCCTTATTTGTTTCTACATGCATGCTCAATCATGAAGTCATGTCTAACTCTTTGCGACCCCATGGACTGTAGCATGCCAGGCTCCTCTGTCCATGGAATTTTCCAGGCAAGAATACTGGAGTGGGTTGCCATTTACTCTTCCAGGGGATCTTCCCGACCCAAGGATTGAACCTGAGTCTCTTGCAATGGCAGGTGGATGCCTTACCACTGCATCATCTGAGAATTCCCATTTGTTTCTCAAGTCTTGCACTAAATATTTTTGAATTTCATAAAGTAGCCAAGTTGTAAAAATTATTCCTTACATTAAATTTCTCTTTTCTAGTACTGAAATTAATGTTTTAATTAATATAGTTTTTAAAAAGGTTTTGAACGCAATATAGGAAATACCAACTTGCAGGTTAAAATATTTATGGCATGTTATTTCTTAAATCTTTAAAATCTGAGGTGATTATTTCTGTCAGCACCATTCACTTAAAAAGATACCTCGAGCCTTCTCCTTACCGTATGTGTCATAGGGATCCACACTGGGACTCGGCACGTTCCACCACTGTATAGTTGCGTCAGTACCACCACTAAAACACTGCTCTCCATTGGAACTAATAGCTAGTGACAGAACAGGACCACTGTCACAGGAAAAGAGGGGAAAATTACTGAGAAAGCCTATAAAGAAACTTACATTTGCACCTCTCCCAACCTCTAAACATATGTGCTATCTAAAACTGTTTAAGTTAACATGTACATTTGAACAGTACTAATTATATTCTCATTAAGACAATTATTAATCAAATGTAGTATTATTCAGCTAATGTCTTTCTTAATGTAAAACAAACATTATGAAAAAATTACAAGTCTTTAGGAGTGATAAATAATAGTTAACAATAATTATGGTTGTTAATTAGTACTAATTCAGTAAAACTTACATGTGAGCCCTAAATGTGTAGATAGGCTCTACATCTAAAGAGGCACTCCTAAAAGAGGGGAGAAAAAAGGGGAGGGGAGAAGATAAATAATGGCAAATCACTGGTTGATATACAAGAGTCATTAGGAAAGATCAAATAAGTGCATAAAAGATACAGACTATAAAGAAGAATAATTACTTATAATTAGCAAATTTGGAAGAAAAAAACATAGGCTAACATTAAAATACTTGCTTTTTGGCAGGAACTGTTTTTTGCAAGTTCCAAAGTTTCAGAGTATGGTCCTCAGAGGCAGTAACCAGCACAGGTTCTACAGGATGAAAAGCTAATGCCCGAACTCCATCAAAATGGCTACGTAGTGTATACTTGGGATTCCATGTCTTTCGAAAGGCATCTTTATTGGCAGGCAACTAAAAAGAAAGAGCACGATATTTAGTGGTAAAAGTGGTTAACTGATAGGCATATGGAGTTTTTGTTTGTTTTGATGTGTTTAAAATATACATTCAAAAGTGCTTTGTTAAAAATTAAAATGTCCAGTGGAAATTTAGCACACCTTAAAAACTTTGTATCTTTATCATTTAATAAGAACTAAGAAGAATCATTTCATTAGCTTTCAAAGACTTAGATCAAATGAGGCCTTTAATCTGTTTTACCTAATCATCAAGGTAAACCCAAAGTCCTACTAAACATTAAAATGAGGGAAAAAACAAAACACACAAAGAAACTACCGTGTTGCAACATTTTACATGGAAACAAAAATGAAATAAATTACTACCAAAAATCCAAGGGTACAATATTAACAATACAGTTGTCATTTAGAAAATCAGCATGTGACATTTTTCAAGGCAGCAAGTTAAAGTACTTTTCAAAAGTCTGAACTAAAGACACTTTGTTGATACTGATAAGAGGTTAATCTTTTTACCTTCATTTCTCCATCTGTAAAGATAGGCTGTGAAACCACTTCTAAAGCAGTCAAAAGGTTATTATAGAATTTATTTGCTTACATACTTTAAAGGTATTAATGAGAATAATCCAGCCCACCAAGGCTGATGTCTCTAAAAATTCTAACAAAATCTAAAAAGCATTCTAATAAAAGTATAAAATGTAGGAAAAAAGTTTATAAAAGGAAAAATTAATTTGCTGAGAATCTGCAAATTCACTAATACAAAATCAAAGTAAGTATAGTTAACTCTCAATTGAGTGTTTATTGTCTATAAAAAATTTAATCCAAGACTAGTTTCACCTCTAACACTGTCTTTTTCCATCCCCTCTTTATCCTCTCCCCATTCCTCAAATGAAAGACTAAGTATTTAGGAAATGACAAACTAACTTTAACATTATCCTTTTAAAAAAAAAGTTCAAAACTAAAATGTGTTTTAAGAATTATCCTGAAAGCAGATAAGTGATTCAGGTTACCTATTTTTCTCTTGTTAACAGCAAAGTATGGCTTAATTTGAGTAGGTAATTGAGAGTTGACTACTAAAGGTAGGTATTTATCAACCAATATTTTTAGGTAATCAATCACCCCAAACTCCTAATACACCATAATACCCAAGAAAAATTTAAATACCACAAAGAAAGTAGTTGTAAGAAAAAAACTATGTATCACTTCAAATAAACACAATGTCACACTTTATCTTTTCCATGCACCTTGACATTAATTCTGTTTTATAAGTGTTTCCAAAAAATAAGGAGCCTTCTATTAAATGATTAAAAAATTAAAAATAAAACTGCACTTACATCATAACTATAGTCTGCATCATTTGTTACCGTCAAGTCTGCAAGGTCTCCAAGGCCCAGTACACTTAACAAAACATCATCAGAACCCATAATAAATGACTTGCCTCCTCCAGATGGAAACGTTATTGGTTCAGCTATAAAGAACAAAACCGCTTCTTAAATGCTGAAAAATCATACAGTACAAGACAATATTGTGGGGAAATGTAAGCACTTAACAGTTATAATATTCAGTAATATAATTAATTTTTTATTTTCCCACTACCCTCCTTGTTTCTTCTACTCAAAAAATCCTATTACTGTGTAGTAATAAACAAGTATTTTATTTATTTCAGAACTGAGCATAATTTCCCACAAATAAAATATGCACTTGATATATTATTTCAGGGTGGGAGCTTTGTCTATTTATATCCCTTTGATACAACTATAATTATAGTATTTTTTAAACATAATAGGTTGTTGCTAAGTCCTTTCGCTTTCCATCATATTTGTTTGAAAGTGCTAGATATTCTCGTCCCTGATAAAAATTTAATACAAGTATTCACATGTTAATAATTTCCAGTCTCTTATATGGTGTATTAGCTTATTGAAGTAAAGCCTTAAATTTGCTCAGATTTCTCAATGGTCTAGGAAAAGGGCAGTTCTACCTTTAGTGTCAGTTTCTTTTCCCTAAATGATTAATCCATGTGATCTTCAGAACTCCTTCCAGTTTTCAAACTCTGTCTATGCTTTTTAATTTTGACTTTTTACTGAATATACTCCTAAAATAAATAATCTATACTGACTATAGCACTTTAAATTTCTGATACTTTGACCCATTAAAATCAAATACTACTATGTATTGTTATTACAGTTACAGTATAAGCAACAATTCTCCTTATCATTTCAAACATGCTTTGAAAGCAAAATTTTAAACCTAAGATACAAGGGGGAAAGTACATAAATCATTGTAATACAAAACAACATATTGAAACACATTTAAAATCCATGAGCAACAAAAGGGAAACATAAACATTCAAGCTAACTGTTAATTCTGAAAATTTTTTCATGAAACATGATATAAATTTAGAACACTATAGGAAACAGATGTAATGAAATATCAGTCATCACTAACACTACTGAAAACATTCTAAGAAGATACAAGTCTGCTTCTTTTAGATATATACCATGGTAAAAGTAAAATTTATCCTTATTTACAGTATCTTATTATTTATTAATCTGTAATATCAAAGTAAACTACATAATTTGATTCAAATAGGGTCCTGAATGACATTCATAAAATGAAGCTATGTGTCAGCAACTGACACAGAGTAAATCTGATAGAAAATATATGTAGGGATAGTAGTATTTAATTTCGTAAGTTAAACCTACTGAATCTAAATAATCTGTAGCACAGATCCTTCCTACCAGTATCTAGTATGCAGTTATTGGTAATGTGAGAAGACACTGAGAATTATAAAACCAATAGTTTAAAATTATGTTTAAGAACAGTTATATAAATTCATTAATTTAATATTTTCTCAAAGCATTTTTAGCCAGTATGTTTTTCACTTATGCACATAATTTGTTTGTAAAACAAGTTACAATAAAATGCCAAAATTCCTCCCACTCACAAACACTCAATAAAAGAACTTTTCATAAAAGCCCAATAAAATAACTTTATCATAATAACTAATTATTCTGCATTATATATTCTTTATGCAGAGATATTTTTGATCAGTTATTGACCAATTTAAGAGCATGTGAAGGGAAATGTCTAACCAATATTAGCTAGTTTTACTAGAGTTTTATATTAATTATATTAAGCAAAAGTATTATACCAATTTCTAATGAATCACCTAACTACATCTATCTATATATACACATATATATTCATTTATATATAGCAAACTATCCTGCTCACTTGGCATACTGCGTATACATCTCAGTGAATAAAATCTTTTAAGCTAGATTTCTACTTTCCACAATCACCCATTACTGTGGCATATAGTAAGCACAGTAAATACTCTACCCTTGTTTTTCTTGCAGAAGGAATTAATTTTTATTCTATAAACTCATGTTATTAATGTTAACATAATTACCTACAGCATATGATCACGTAGCATTGAAATATTAGCAATTCAAAGAGAAATAAAATTACTAAAATTTGTAGTTTTTAATGATAGAAACTATGATACCTTTTATTAGACAGCCTAAAAGATTTCATCAAGCAATTTAAGCTATTATCATATTAGCATTTCCCTTTATGGAAATCTTAGGGTCTACATAATGAGGTCTTACAACAAGGTCCTTTTTGTACTTCTTTAATTAATTATTCTTTTTATGGACAATAATGACAAAGGAAACCTGTTGCTAATATATCAAGCTCTTCTTATCTCCTTCAATTTTTATAAAATCTAAAGAACACAGCTCAGTAACTGATTCCATTCATGCCAGTGGCAATATGGTATATATACACCTTAAGTCTTTACCAAAAATAGTCTGAAAGGTTGTAACATATAAGTTTCTCTCCCTGAAAACAAACTTTTTCCCTTTACAAAATGAAGTATGACACAGCCTTTAATAGGAATGCATAATTGGAGATGGCCCCTGAAAATAAGAGATTATGAACGCTAATGTTCCCCTCTTAGTTCTAAGTCAAAGCTGAACTTAAATTTTTTGTAGTAACAAATTCTAATAGTATTTACCCTTTAAATAGTGTAATAAGGCTCATGCTTATCTTTCCACCTCTTCATCCTTCCACTACTAACACAGATCACTTACATTTTTTCTTTAAAAAGCACAATTAGACATATACATACACGTTCTACATTTTTGAGTAGTACAGGTCTTAACTGGTTTTTTTTTTCCCTATAGGTAGGTCATTGGTTTGAAACATTTAAAAGGGTCCCTAATTTCTGCTAATATGGTATTGCCTTAAGGTGTAAAATCTACAGTTTAAATGTATAGTGTTACTACAAAAATTTTAGCAAAATATCCTATGCAGTATTTGGTAAAATACATCAGAAGCTAAAGAAGCTGAGCCATTACTAAATGCATAAGATGAAGAATAACGGAGGTTATTTTAGAAAATACTCTCTAAGGTAAAACAGGAAAATAGTATAACAGTGGTAAGAGATCTAGGGAAAATCAACAATTTTACTTGTCCTAGTGTTTTTCATGATTTAATATGTTTTGTTTTGGTTTTTATTATTTTACCGATTTTTCTTCACCCCTCCTCAGATATTCTTAGATTATGATGCGTGGTATATAGATTCAGAGACAACTTTAAAGGAAAATGTAATGTTATTTAGCTTTAAGCCATATGTGCTAGTAGAGAACTCAGAAGAGAATAAGATGTATTAAAAATTTTTTGACTGGTGCATGAAATTACCTTACAAAGCAAAGCAGAAATACCAATAAAATTCAATATATATGTCAAATTATTAGATAATGGATTATCCTTTATGTATGTATTATATGTCACAATAAACCTTAAAATTCATTCTCATAACTTAGAATTACAACTTTCTCAACCTAGATTTATAAAGTACTCAAGTATATCTGTTATCTTCAGCTAAAATCAGTTATGGGAAAAAAAGCCTAAACAGTAGTTTCAATTTCTGCCCATTTCTAATTTAGGCAAAATTTAAAAAATTCATTACCAAGTTGTACATGCCTGGTACCAGGTTAAAGAATAATGATGTTGCCTTATTCTATAAAATGATTAAATTAGTCAATCATTATATACATTTTTAGAAATATATATACATAAAGTTTCAAGCACAATGTCTGGCACTTAGCTGTCTCCTAATAAGTGATAGTTATTATGAGTTGCTAAATTTAACCAATATGACAAATAACTAAATAATTCTTTCCCATATGTACTATTTTAAGTGTTTTTTAAAATACTAATTTCCTAATGCTAGATCTGTAAACTAAAGTCACAGTTCAGAAAGGTGCTTTGAAATCATACATAATAGAAACAATTCCACCTAACATCAAAAGCAAAAAAAAGATCATAAGGAAGCAAAAGTAAAAAATTTCAAAATTTCTAAGACAATTACACCAAGAACTTGCCCAAAACCTTCTCTGAAGATCATATAAGCTGATCTTCAGCATTTTAAAACAGCAGCAAATTTATAATATTAAGGAGATGTGATTTGGAATTAATGTCATCTGCAATGTAAATAAACATGGTAGCTAAATTTTGTACCTTCCTCTGCTCTTGCACCTTCATGATCAGTCATTCTAGTAGAGGCTGACCTAGACTGATTTATGATTCCTGAAGGGAAGAGGGGCAGCTCATCATCTCCCAGATCAGCTATCGTGTCGTAGAGTTTTGTCCTGTTGACCCCTGTAAATTAACGTCAGCAGTAGAGGTTCATTTAACAGCTACCGCTTGACTTGCTAGCACCCTTAAAAACCAACTTACTACCAAAACAGGTTATTTTTAAGAAGTTGCAGTTATTAAAGATCTCATCTAATCAAAGACGTCTTCAATTTTTCATATCAACTCCCCCAACAAAATATGGAATTTTAATATTTAAGATATTTCCTATTTCTGAGGAGATACATATATATAAATAGCAGATACATACACAAAATTGAGTTTTTTATCACTCAATCCAAGTTCTGTAAGCTCAGACATAGAAGATACCATTAAAACAAAAAATTTTGATGTTTAAGTTAACATTTAACAGTGTAAAGAATAAAACAGGTTTTCCAACTTAATCCATTATTTTAAAATGTTAACAAAGAAATAAGTAAAAATGATTTTTATGAGGGTGCAACAAACAATTAACTTTCCCTGTGTTTATGTGGATATTTTCCTGCTATAGTCACACAAATCTGTCATTAACAAATCAACTCCAATTTTCCGCAAATGTTTTTTCTCTTTTCCCAAATTTGAAAAACCTGATTCACCCATGAGCTCTCAGCTTCTTGTCATAGTATGAAACGTCAATCACAGGCCATAAGGTTAAGGAGGGAATTTCAACTGGTACATGGATAATTCAGGCCAAAATATGCAAAGCTCAGGACCATCTAATATCATGGGATCTCTTTAACTATGAACTTCAGAAATGACAGGAGAATCATTTCTCTTACGTATTTTGAAACAAAATAGTTTTAAAAGAAAATGCTTTATAGTTAACATATAAGTAAAACAATTAAAACAGGCAAATCCAAGCCCACACAAATAAGACTGTATTTACTAACGTTAATACTGGCGGACTAATTAAGACTATATAATCACTAAATTTTACTACAGCTATTAGAATATTAGCAATTCCAAAGGAACTATCATTCATCTATGTATCCCTAAGGGAATGCCAGGTAGTACAATGGTAAGACTTAATGGAAATAGGTGGAATCTTATACATTTATTACTTTTATTTTTTTCTTTTCATTTATTAACTATTTCACAGCAATCCCTAACTTTTTAGAAATGCTTAAGTAACTCTTTCTGGATACAATGTGTCAAATAGTCTGAATTTTCTAAAGTATATATTGGAGAAACTCAGTTATTATCTGAGGATTTTCTCCCTGACAAAGTGACTAAATAAATTCTCTAATAAATGAACAACTGCCAACTGGATGTCTAACCATCAGTGAAAGTCAACATGAAAGAAGATAAACATCATCCTTTCTCACAAAATAGGTCTCCTTTATATGAGTACTAACACCACAATTAGATTTCTGTCCTTAAAATCATGTAACCACATCCTAAGAATTCCTTTTCACCTTATAAGCGGAGATGAAAGAGACCGTTTTGAAAAAAAAAAAAAACCTTCCTTTTATGTGCTCTTCAGATCAATCTCTTTCTTGTTGTTGACTTTATTCTACTCAATGCTTTCATTCTTACAAATTACTATAGAGGGTTCCTAATTGGTTTTCCTATCTCCCAATTCCATTTGCCTTCCATCACATTTGAATACTTTGGCTAGATTAGTTTTCCAAAATCATCACACTGATCTTACCACTCCTTACTCTGAAACCAAAAGCAGCACTTCAACACTCTTTGAATCAAAGCTAACTAAAATCCTGTACTTAACCCTGCATGTGCTTCATGCTGATCCTATCCAATCTCATCTTTTAGTGCTACATAATACAGATCTCCCTAATTTTCAGGTCAGAGCAGTTTACCTACAGTATATTCACCAGGGTTTCTTCTACCCTATTTTCATATGTCTTTACCTATTCCCCAGAAAGGTGAGAAAACTTCCTGCACCCAATTCCATTTCCTCTGTGAGGCTTCTGTTGATCTTCCTCTGCTCACTCTATTATATGTATGTAAACCATAAACTTTTACTTCATTAGATACTACTCATAAATAATTTCATCATATGATAAATATAATAAAGACAAGATAAAGTTTTATCATTACAGATACTATCAAGTCACATCTTCTTGAACACATGGACCAGGAAATATGGAAGAAAAGGAAAGTAGGAAACAACATTAAAGTTAATGTTCGTGTTAGTAGGAACGTTGACCGAAACAGCCCACCCTAGCCAGGCACCACAGTAACCACTTGTATGAGTTATTTTACAACAGGAGGCCCCAGTAAGGAACATGGAACTAACAAGCCACCACCAACTGGAAGAACTTGGAAAAGGTCAAAAGGAGACGCCAGTCCTTCTGTCCTACCCACCTTCCAGAACCTTCCTTGCTGGAATCCATCTTGGCTGAGGGATGCTCAGGCCATCAGCAATGACCTTGTGTCAGAATGACTGGCCAGAGACAACCCGGAAACTAATCCCACCACTAAAAAAACCCGAGACTATCAGCCATGTGGCAGAGCAGTCTTCCTGGGTTCCCATACCTTCCTGTGCTCCAGCCAGGGGCCCCTTTCCAATAAAGTCTCATGCTCTGTGAGCACGTGTGTCTCCTCTGACAATTCATTCCTAAGTATTAGACAAGAGTCCACTCTTGGGGCTGGGGAAGGGATCCCCCCCTTACTGCAACATTCCAACAAAGGTTCCCAAATCATATAATTATTATTACTTTTTTTGTTTTGTATACTATAACCAAACATTAGTTTCTGTGTGGCACAGTGGTAAGTTTAGGAAAAAGACGGAATTGTCCCTGCTTTAATTCTAGTTTCTCAAAAGTTGCTAAAAGATGAAAGCAGATTTCTTAACCAGAAGTTAACAGTCTTATCCAGCACCTGCCATGTAGAACATCTTTCAACTAACAACACATTTAATGCTCCTTCATTCTCTTTCTAAATCTAATATTCCAAATACAATAATTCTAATGAATGCAATTTCAAATAAAAGTTTTGAAATCTGTTTCACAATGAGAAAACTGTAATGGTATTAGTGTAATAGATCATACATAATGTTATTAAAATATTCAATGGCATAACTGAAGAAAACTCACTAGGTATTAAACAAAAATTCTCAATTACTGCTCTATAATCTATAGAGGAAATATTCTTCCTAATTTAAACAGCAAGAAAAGCTGTTCTTCTATGAATTATACAACAATTCATGAATTCTTCATGAATTATACAACAACCCATCTACCTCGTAACCACAGCCATCAAGTCTATACCAATGCACAATTCTCTGAATAGATTCTAGGAAAATGAAAAACAGTATGCTGTGGAAAAGCCAAACTATGGATGGACTGACAACTGCTGTTGCTAGCATTTTGAAATTCATACTCACAATATACACACTCATGACATGAAATTTATCTTTCCATTACTCTATTATTATAAGTAAAACAGTATTTTTTTTTAACTGAATCTAACATTTTCCCTTCTCAAATATGCCTCCCTTTGTTAATCAATATTCTGAAGTGAAGCAGACAATCTGGAAAAGGTTTAAGTTTATTTTAGAATAAAAGGGTTTAGTTATATCATGTTTATTAGATTTATTATATGTTCCATCATCCTAATTGAAACAAAGTTTTTACATGACAACTGTCATCTTAAAAAAAAAAAAAAGGCATCACGGTATTCAGGAAAAACTAGGTTAGCTTAGCTGCAAAGTGATTCTGCAGCTTAAAAATGTGCACCCACTGAAAACAGCATCTAACCGATACTTTCTGCCCCTTGTCAAAATGCTGCAATTATTTTTTGGGGGAGAAAAAAGAAAGAGAAACCAAGTTGAAGAACTGAATGGTCTGTTTTAACAGTGTGAAACTAAAGCCAGAAAGAGAAAACAACTGCATCTCTTAGCTGAAAAAGTAATAATCCTTTACTATGAAACAACTGTTTGTCTTTGATTTGATGCAGGATACTGAATGGTTTTATGGACTCCTTATACTCTCTCCAAAATAGAGGGAGCTTAATCATCATAGTCCCTTTATAGTATGTGTCAAGGTACTTTTATAGGCCTATGGAAAGTTACTGATACAAAATAATTTCTCTTTAAATGTTCTATAACGCCTAATATAAAAAGTCATACTCTACAATAATTTCATTCCCTCTTGAAAGTTTGTTATCCTGAATCTGGAATAGCAAATGACAAATACTAATATGAAACTAAAAAAAGAAAAAAAAAAAGGAAAACTAGAAAATTATCCAGGGATACTTATAATCTGTACTAAAAGAAGTAATGAAAAGGTTTTCCAATGTATGATAAACAAGTCAGGAGATATACAGCTATTCAATAACAAGGGTAAAGTAAAGAAGGGGAATGACAAATCTTATTCTACACATGGAAGACAGGAAAGTTAAGATAAATAAGAACAATTAACACAAATTCATTGACCAAGACTCACATCTGTAAACATACATATTTCAGAATGTGAACCTCTGAAATGGAGATCTTTCCCTATCTTTGAAATGGGAAAAGCATATAAATCTTTTGAAGAAAGGATATGAAATAATCTAATCTTTTATAAGCCACAATTCCATAAGTACAAAATAGTACAGGAGTAACAAAAAGCAAGAATAAGAGTATTTATCAAAGGAAAACATATTATAATCCATAATTTAAACTTTCCACGTTGAAAAAACTGAAATATTGAAGTCTTAAAAAGATTATTACCTCCTCCTTCATATTCTAAATAAAGGTTTCAAACTTCAGATGTTTTACCCTTATTTCAGTTGCTATACAGTGTGATTTGTTATTGATTTACATGTTTTTACTTAGACATGAAATACAGCAAAAAAAAAAAGAGAGACCACAGAAAGCTAGAAAAGTCCTATCAAAGATTTAAACAAAAGATTAACTCAGAACGATCCCCTCACTTTCTTCCCCAATTACAGAAACTTATAACATATTTAAAGATGACAGAAAACAAAGTTTTAGATTCGATAATAGTATTGTATCAGTTAATTCCCTGATTTCCAACATTGTACTGTGGTCACATGAGAGAATGCGTTTGTGGTAAAGTCACACACACTAATGTACCTAAGGAGCAACATGTCTACTACTTATTCAGTTTTCTGAAGCGTTCAAAATAATAAATGTACATATGTAAAGAGACAAGAGGATGAAGCAAACGTAGTAAAATTTTAACATTTAAACTGTGTGAAAGTACATGAAATTCTTGTAACTTTTCCTTAAGTTTGAAGTTATGTCAAAAGAAAATGTTACAAGGAAAAGGAAGCTTAACTCTTCTGAGGCTTGAGACCAAAATAACTGTAACAAGTCTCTTTAGTTTCATGGCCTTCATTTTTAGAAATACTAATTGAAAAAGCATATGTCACTCAGAAAGAAATTAATTCTGAATTGTGTTTACAGTCCGAGGCAAAGCTGTTCCCTTCCCTAAGGCAGGAAAAAGGAAGGGGGAAATGGAGTGAACAAGCTGGAAGACAGATAAACATCACCTTCCTGGCTTCTGATTTCAGAACTCTTTCCATTTAAGAGTCAAATCATGGTTGAGACTTTACAAAGTTAAAAAGCTGGCATTCTCGCCAATTTTCCCATTAAAAAAAAAAAAAAAAGGCATTTAGATTGGATTACATATGTTGAATTCACATGCTGAAGTTAAGCAAATAATTTTCTTCTAAGAAGCTGGAAAAATCTGTAGAAACGGAGTGCTATGATCCAAAAGGTGTGACTAATTCACACTTTGGAATAAAGGAAAAAAAGAAAAGGCTACAGTTTATAAATTAGTCTAACTTATACAAAGCCGTATCTGGGAAAACATGAGAAAACCCAATGAAAACAGATAATAAAAATGCTAAGTAAATTTCATGAATTCAATCTTTTCACGAAAAACTATATCTTAGCATTAATATGGTAGTCTACCTGGATTAAAACCTAAATTTACTACCCACCAATTTAAAGAGAAATTTATTTCCATGGCAGGGATTCAAAGTCAACATTTTTACAGTGAACTCTATATTTAAAAGTTTTTAACTAATTCACAAAGGAAGTATAAAAAGAAACAATTATTTCCTAATTATTCATTCTTGAGACACTGTTGGAAACCTCATCTTTTCATGGGTAACCTTAAAAGCACTGGTGTTCATAAAAACACTAAAAATGAGAAACAATCTAATGGATTAACTAATGGAGGCTACGTTAAATCCACAAAATGCAATACTATCTAACCAGTTAAACTGTATTTAGATTTGTCATCTAATCTAATGACAATTAAGAAAAAATGAGTTAAAAACAATGATATTCTTGTTGGAAATTGTTAAAGGAGGTTTATGTAGAAAGACATTTAGAAAAAACTGGAAGAATATATGCCGAATAGAATTTCTGAGTTATCGAACTCCAAGTGATTTTTACTTTTTTCTTTGTGTCTCTAATATAGTACTTACGTTAAGCATATATTACTTCTACGGCTATTTAAACAAAGTTAGCTTATTTTAAAAAATCAGACACAAAATAAAAATTAAAGGGGATTGGTTGAATAAGACGGTACACATTTTGATAAAACAGTACTGAGACATGAAAGCCTTAGGGCATGAATCCAAGGTCGCCAGCTCCTGATTTAATCACAGTAGTTCCCTTTTGCTCATTTCTCATATCAGGTTCTGAAATATTCTGTTTGACAACAGGGTAGCTTTGTTTAAAGAAATTTGAAAACGTTGTATGGCAGAATATTTATTGACATGAAAGGATATTTTCTGTGAACTGTTAGCTGAGTAGGCAAATAACAAAACTGTATACTATGATCCTACTAAATAAAATTAATTAAAATTGTATGGGAATTTTATTTATTTATTTTTGTATGGGAATTTCAGATTTTAGTTTCAGTTCTTCAGTTTCCAACAGTTCTTAAACAGATTTTTTTTTCAATAAAAAACAATTTTAGAAAAATTTAAAACCTAAAACAAAAAAAACCTTAAGTTGACTTATATCTTCTTTCTAAACCTCAAAAAGGGACGGGCATGAAGTGGAGATGTTGAGGGTCAGTCACAATAAAACGGGTCACACAGATTTTTTTGGTTTCCTAGTGCATATAAAAGTTATGTGCTGGGACTTCCCTGGTGGTCTAAAGGCTGAAACTCTTCACTCCCAATGCAGAGGGCCTGGGTTTGATCCCTGATCAGGGAACTAGATCCCACATGCTGGAACTAAAAATCCCACATGCCGTAAGGAAGAATGAAGATCGCACATGTAAGACCTGGTGCAGCCAAAAATAAATAAATACTTAAAAAAAAAGTTATGCGTACAGTATACTGTACTAAGTATGCAACAGCATTACGACTTTAAAAAACGTACGTCTTAATTAAAAATACTCATTAAAAAAAAAAAAAAGCAGGGTTGTCAGAAACCTTCACTTTATGTAAAAAACAAAACAAAACCAAAAACCCTGGTGGTTCAGTAGTAAAGAATCCTCCTGCCAAGGCAGGAGACACAGATTCATTCCTAAGTCAGGAAGATCCCCCGGAGAAGGAAATGGCAACCCATTCCAGCATTCTTGCCTAGGAAATCCTGTGGACAGAGGAGCCTGGAGGGCTATACAGTCCATGGGGTCACAAAAGAGTTGGACATGACTTAACAACTAAACAACAGCAACAGATAAGAGATCTAAGCATTCTATCAGGAAAAAAATGGGGTGTCTATATTTGAAATGAAAAGTAACACTACCTAACATTCTAAAGAAATCTTCAGCATATAAGTCAGTTTATGAATAACATACACAAAATAAGTAGCCTAATATTTAAGTAAACTACCTCATTTCTTTTTTTTTAACTCATTTCTTAAAAAAAAAAAAACTAAACCCTAAAATTCTAATGTCATTGCATCTATATTACAATGTTCAATCATGCAAAAGTACTTTTATACTCAACATGCATTAATTATATAGGGAAGAGATGTTAAAGCTGAAACACAGTCCCTGCCCAGCATTAAACATCTTTAAATACACCAAGCAATTCAATGTACAGTAAGAAATTTCTTAGAGAACAGTTTGTATTCACATGCAACAACATAAATTAGCATAAGGTTATAAAAGAAAAGTGCATAACAGGTAAAATTTCCAAAACTCCTTATTTTCCTCTACAATACATTAAACCACTCAAAAACTGCTTTACTGGAGGAAACTTATACCCTTTTCCACTGCAACTGCCATTTCATACACTAATTTTTTGTCACCAGAGAAAGGAACATGAAAGAATGTCTATACGGTTTTTGCCACTGTCATCTACTGTTTTCTCCTAGACACAATCAAAAAAGTTAGACTAGAGGAATCAATGGCCAGCCAGTTCAAAATAAAGTAAATTTCAGTTTCTTCATTTAATACTTTTAGGTCTGAAGATGATTTTCATGTGGCTGTTCTTATGCCTGATTTACAAAATGGAAATGAATTACTTCGTTGAGAGGTGCTGTAGCTAAATATATACTTTCAAAATACATTGGTCAAGATATTAATTGTGAAAAATATAGCAAGGCACCCAAAGCTACTTAGCTATTAACCAAACCAACCCCACTGCCACCACTACCTTACTCCCCTGACCTTAATCTACTTGAGTAGCCAAGAAAACACTACCTAGGAGAGCTTTTTTTCTTTTGCTACTGTTACTGTTTGTGGTTGGCTTAAGAGTAGAAAGTAAAAACTGTGGAAAGGGCTTTCCCATTCACTGTATTTCAGAATTCTAAGAAACTAAGAAATGTAACCTTGATAAGACCTAGTTACAGCAGTAATTATCAAGAATCGAGAAATTTATACTTTCTTCCTTTTAAACAAATTTCTATTATTTTTCATCCAAAGGCCAATATTCCTTAGAGTTCTGCAAACTTTTAAAAGTTTAAAATATAGTCAAAAACCTTAAAATCTTTCCTTCATCCTTACCCACATATTTAAAATAATATCCCACTTGATTTTCCCATACCACCTCCTAAATTATATTCAAATAAATTTCAAATATACAACAGACAAAGTTTAAAGTTAGTTGCCCCTTGTATGAAACAGAAAGAAGTTAAAGACAAAAAATCAGAATTGAGGATATTTTTTTTTCTCAAAGATTGGAACACAAAAATTATAATAGAATCTGCACTTACTCTTCACCCCTTTCTTCCCCTTTCGTTCCTTCTTGTACTGTTCCTTCAGCTTACTTATTAGTCCCTGGTCTACATCCCAAACCTCAGTAGTTGGGGAGAGGTCATCTTTATCTACATGCAGCATATTATTAAAAGAAAAAAAATCAGCAGTTGGCAATGCAAGCTGTTGGCAATAAACTGTTATAGCTTTATATAATCATAATAAAAATGTACTGACAGTATATACTCAAAGTACTTTAAAGGTGCAGTCTCAGTTTTGGTATTCACAAGTCCAACTCTGAAAGCCCATCTCATAAGTTTCTAAACATTAATACTACAAACAATAGTTAAGTGGTGCTTCATTTCTATGAACTACAAATTTGAAGGTTATTATTCTTGTGGTAACTGATATTTTTACAAAGGACTGACATTAGAAATCTAATGTTACAAAAAATAGATCACTGCATCTTTATAAAAATGTTAATAAAAAATTATTCAGCCAGCATCATAAAAGCAAATGAATGAATTACATGCGAACTACTCATAAAAGTGCAAGCTGTAAAGGTCAGTGCTGTTTCATTGATGAGAATATTCATGCACCTTCTGTCACACTGATTCTGCATGCACAAGGTAACTGTACTAGTGGAGAGGCATTCTAGTCCAATATAATACATACATGGAATTCCAAAATACATCTCAAATAATCCATACAAAGCATTCAGAGAATCCCACCTCTGCCCCCACCCCATCCAAATAGTTCAACATCTCATTACCTTCTTCCATTGGTCTACAACTAAGATTAGCAAAAAAAACAAAAAACAAAAAAAAACTCAAATTCCACTGAAGAACTTTTTAAGAGTTGGTATTTTTAGGGTAAGATAAAAGCAGTGACAAACATGGAGAAGTGAAAACATACATTGCTGTACATCTGTTACAGATGGTACTTCAACTATTTTAGCTGAATAAACAAATCCATATTTGTTTTAAGTAAATACTTGTGCCTATAAAAAAATTTACCCTATAGAATACTACAGGAAAACAGCATTAAAAAAAAGCAAAACAAAAATATGTCTATTTGAATTAATTTAAGTAATAAAGGCTTTTCCATCTTTTAAGTTTTAAACTATTACTTCTTAAGTTTAAAGTTGTTATTTGGAAGTTTAATATTCTGTTAAAGATCAATGAAGAGTTAGTTTACATAAACCTGTTACTAAATAAAAATTATACCAAAACACATAAGCTAAGTCAATCAAGAAGACTGATATAAAAGGGAGATTTTAGAGAAAATATACTTTCACAATTTTTGATAACTTATTATATTTCTGGCTTATAAGTCTTATAAATTCCATAGGCCTCAATGTATGGTGGACATAAAAAACATCCTTTTGCCTTACAGACAGTTATTTGTAGCAAATATAAAAGATCCTCATATTTAAATGGTGCACAGGGTAATTCCTTGGTGGTTCAGTGGTTAGGACTTGGCGCTTTCACGGCCTGTAAAGTTTGATTCCTGGTCAGAACTAAGATTCTGCAAGCCTCTTAGGGGAAAAAAAAAGGGTACAGAGAAATTCAATTTTCTGTACCTTGAGTTTTTCCTACTCTAACAGCCCTCAGTTTCTACCTTGTGGTACTATGATCTTAGGTAGTCAGTGTGTAAAAAGCTAAACTCAAAACTTTAATACGCTAACTTCAATTAGGTGAAACTAGGTTATCAAAGCCTGAGATTTACACATGATTATCAAATCTGCAAACTGTAATACTGTCGTAATACTGATTCAAAGAGAAAATTCACTTTTCCTGTACTCTACTCATGAATTTCCTGAAAACTATGTTATATCAAGAACTGTTCTGTCAATTCATCTAATATGCTAAGAAAAATGTGATCTAAAGAAATAATTGCTTTGTGCTCACCTTAATAAAACTAGTAATTCTTATTTTTAAAAGGGACAAACTGACACATTTGGAACAAATTTTGTTAACCTCATAGAAACGACAACAAAAAACTTCAGTGGTATAAACTTTACACATGAAATTAAACAGGAGTTTTTTTAAAAAGACATCTGTATAAAAACTAAAGCTGTGAATGCTCTAACTGGAGTAGCAAAGGGTAGTGAAGTGAAAAAGCAAAGGGAAGAAAAAAGGATAAGCTTAAGAAAAAAAGAAATATTACTTGCAAGATAACCTTGAAGCTAGAAAACAAAGGTAAACTTAAGGCAGTGCAGAGAACAGGTTGGTGAATGCATATGTGCACAAACATCCTGAAACATGCCTGGTAAGTAACAGCTGATTTGATATGGCTTATAAGAAATAGTTAAGAGCAAAAAGGAAGAGGCAGCATAATCTTCTACATATTAATGCTGTTTTAAAAAAATCTAGGGGGAAAAATATCAAGAAATGAGGTTGAATAAGTTACGGGAACTTTTTTTTCAGTAAGAAAACACAAATATACACAAAAAAATTGATCCTTGACAACTCAAAACCACAAAAGCCTAAAATTCTATTGTGGTGATTCTAACTACCAAAGCAAAGGAATTAAATCTACTTAATGTACCATAAACTTGAAACTAATTTTATTCAAATATTTAGTACTTTATCCATTTAAACACAGTATTTGTAGCCCTATAAATTGTACAGAACACAGTTTCAAAGTGTAGCAGACAATAACTAAACATCTTTAAAATGTTTAGCAAAATTAGAAATGCTCACCAATATTTCTGATTATGCCAAGAATTAATAACTATTAAAATTAAACCGAGACTACCCTGACAGACAAAAAAGATTTAAAAGCTTTCTAAAAAGGAGTAGTTTCATAGAATAAAAGAATCCAAAATCAGAGATATTTGAGTACTATGCTAGTATACAAAATAAAAATAACACAGATTATACAATGTGGGTGAATACAGGGATGTTTTATTATGACACACTATTAAGAAAGAAAAAAAAAAACCTGTTCTTTACCAGGTAACTTAAATCGGAAAATCACTTTCCCATTTGTAAGTAAACTCAAATTTTAAGTAAATAAATATAAAGGGATATTTGTATATTCAGTCTCTTTGCTTTGGGGAAAAAAACTGAGTATGACACATATTGAGTAAAAATGAAAAATTCAAAAACACTGCATAGATCCTTTATAAAAAACACTGCACAGATCCTGTGATAGTTTTCATTTCTTAGGGAAAGAAACTACTTGAATCATTTTGTTCTTAACAGAGTCCTTTCCTTCTTAAGAACTTAAAATGCTTTAAAGATACTTTAGACTTGTCTGGAAGGAAGAGACTTTGTTGGTTACTTCCATTACACAAAAAGATTCAGGTCACTCTCAAATATTAATAAGCAAAAGTAAATAAAAGTATCGAGAGTTGTCATTCACTAATTAGGTCCTCTCTTGAAACTGTTCTACAGTCAAAAATTTTTGGACAGGACCAATCAACTGTACACTTTTTATGATAGAAGTAATGCCATTTTACACAAATCAAATTTCTGAAATTTTTATATATTCTTCTGATGGACAGTTAAACTTCCAGCAATTTTAGGTGAAGACAATAGGAAGGGAAATGTGCCAAGATTTAGCTATATAAATGTCTGAAAACTGCTTTCGATTTTTTTTCCTCCCTTTAGATATCTAAATGAGCATCAGTAATGCCCAGATAAACAGTCAAACATAATAACAGATTATTATGCACTTATTAAAAATGATGTCACAGAAGAATAATTAAGTGGAAGTGTGGGTTATAAACCAGCACACAGCAAAATCCTGTTAAATACAGACAGATAGATATAATTATTAATCATGGTTCTCTCTACATAGCAGTGTTATTGATGATTTTTAATTTTCTTCCATCTGTGGGTTCTAAACCTCCAAAAAAACCAAATGAATTATAAGATAATGAAATATTTATATAATTTAAATATATTTCTATAATTATTTTAAAATCTAGAAAAAAATAAATAGTACTTTAGAAACTATTGGAAAAAAATAAGGTATTTCCAACATTGATAGGTTGTACAGGAAAGTAAGAAGAAAATTAGATTTTTTTTTTTTTTTTGGAAAATTAGATATTTTTACTGTCCTCTTGAGCAAGACTAATTCTTAAGAAGGGTAAACTTCTATAACTTAGCAATTTTCAAAAAGTACCAAAATGTATATTCAAAGTCTAGAAGACAATTGTGGAAATTGTTTTTTATTTTTAAATTTTCAATTAATAGGCCTCCTCTCCCTCCACTGAGGAGAAGTTAAGATCTGAAAAATCATGCTTGACAATCATAAACAATGAGAATGTTGATAACAAAATCCAAACCTTTTAAGTACTCAATTTGTATCAGGACAGTCAATAAATATTATCTCTCAGGTTCTATCTCTCTTGCTATTAGCAATATTCAGCTTAAATATATACATGAGGCATTTTTATAAACTGAAGTGTGTCTCCTTATCACTAAAGTAGTTTTTAAAAATCCAGTGATAATCCCTCTTGCTAGTAACTAACCAATTTTGGTATTCATGTGAAATATGCATTAAAATACTTAATACCCTTCTCCAATAAAGCTGAGTTCTCCCTACCAGGTACACGTTGGTATTAAATGTTGACTGAATGAACTTTTTTTTTGGTGTGTCTACTATTAACATGTTTTTAAAATTTATTTGTAATTGAGAATAATTGTTGAACCATGTTGTGGTTTCTGCCATACAATGTGAAATCAGCCATAAGTACAGAATGAACATTTTTAATTGAAACATCATATTGGACCTCAGCTATTATCTTAAAATACTTTGTACACTTTTTACTTTACTTTCTAATGGGCTTTTTAAACTCTGTATAAATAGAACTGTTTTAACCCTTTTAGTTATAGCTAGATGATTATTAGCAGTAGATCACTTCCAAAGGCTAGGCTCTTAACATGTCTGTACAGTGATTATATGTAATAAAGTTTAAGTGTCAATAAATCTTGTTCATTATAGAGCTATTATTCAGAATTAATAGCTCTATTGTGTGTATGCGAGCTCAGTCCTGTCTGACTATTTGCAACCCAATGGATTTGGGTTTCAAGAAGATGACTCTTTTTGGTATGCCTGTATGGTATTATCTGATCAGGCATACCATACAGGCATACAGAAAAGAGACACCTTCTTGAAACCCAAATCCATTACCAAATTAAATCATGGGAATGTTTAAAACTATGTACATGCTTAAAAAAAATCTGAGAAGGAACTGGATTTCTAAATTAACTGAAAGTTTCAATTCTAAATCAAGACAAATTTCAAAAATCAAAATCCACCAGAAGCCGTATATTAAACAGTTTAGCCACCAAATCTAAATAAACTGATGCAAATACTCT